>NC_082680.1:24808181-25111212 GCF_025265405.1 Mesoplodon densirostris | reverse complement strand
AATCTAGGACATGTATTTTTTAAATGTGAGTTTTAACCCGATAGATTCTAGCGGTGAAAGGCGCAGTAAAAGATTAAGTTATGACCCTCTAGCCTTAGTGAAAAGAATACACTCGACCCTACCTGGTAGAATGTGCTCGATGCATAGTGGCTAAGAAAGCACAGCTGAAATTAAGCCAAAACCTGGTCCTCCATCCAGACAGGAGGAAACAAAAGGCAAGGGGAAAACAGACCAGCATGAGGGATGCATCGTGTTCAAAAATGAATCGAAGAGAAAAGGGGTCAGCCCTTGTTCTTACAAATGAACGTAGAAGTCTATGTGGCTCTGCTGTCTTTTACATACTTGTAACAAGTGTAATGTAGGAGTAACGGAACAAAACCTTTTCTTATCCACAGGAACACTTCTCCCTATTCCACAATGGTTCCCAAGATTTTGATTTTACTGGATCAAAGAGAAGAAAATGAACAACGCAATCTATACATGAAACCACAGTTTCTCCAAAGGGAATCAACATCTTGTAGTTATATTTAGACTTAGCACCTTCATCTGATGATTTCTGAAATAGGGAATGCTGGGTAAAAAGGAAGAGCACGTCACTTCTGTCTTATACTCCTGATGCCAGGGCCACTGAAAGAGTGTGAATTCTTTGAGAACTTAAATATCCACTTAAAAATAAGTGACCTGTAGAGAAGACAAATTAGGCTGTCCTTGGAGCCATTGGCTAAAACAATCCTCTTTTTGCATAATGTAGCTTTTTGCATAATGAAATCTCTTCTAAGGTTATGGGTATGTGCAAACAGGCCCCACCCCAATATCCTCCTTAAGAAAAAAAAAATGATTTCCTGGTTGTTCACAAGCAGTCAAGGCAGCTACCAGCAAAAGCATTGGGTGACAGGTTTCTCCTCCATAAGGACCGTGATGATTTGCTTGTATTTTAAAACCCTGACATGTATGATGCTGACTCCCCTCCAGATACCTAACTGGACTTCGATGTCAGTGGAATGACCCCTGAAAGGGAAATTCCATACATGACCATCTTGGAGGAGAGGAAGTAAAGAAGGAGTGTTTCTCTCTTCTGCTCAGTCTTGGTCCCTCGTCACATGCACTGGGCAGAATTTCTTATGAGGAGCCACATTGACTGTTCAACACAAGACTGTGACTCAACGTTGACCAGCAAATGCTATTCAGTCCATTACATTCAGTTCATTACTTTTCTGCAACTTAGAGGACTTGGGCCTGAAGGAGTCAAAAGGCAAATGCTGTTGTTCATTGTACATGCAAATATTAAGCCAACTTATTAATACATGGATATTTTTGTGACCCACTTTGGAATACTGGTGAATTGCAGAGTCTGACTAATTTTTCCAGGAAGCTTTCATTACACCATCTTTCTTCCCTTCGAGGGGACTTCGATTCCCTGGACCAGCTTTCTGGGGCCAAAGCCCAGTTGGAATTTAGAAATGAAGAAACAGGGAGACTCTGCTTGTCACAGTCGTGCCAGGCAAAGACCCTACATGACAGAAAATCGTGCGCTGCAGGACAAATTGACTTTGCTAACAGGCTGAATGAAACTGACTCGCTCATGATCCAGTAGTCAACTGGCTGGCATCCAAGAGCCTAGAAAATAGCTGCACAGGATAAATCATTGTGTCTGTTGCCAGGGGCCAACTGTGCTAAATTCTCATAGTGGATGTATGTAATAGGTAGAGCTGCACTTAAAAAAAAAAACAACAACTACCTGATTGAATTTGGAAAATACTTAAAGTATTCATAGTATGCCAAGTATCCTATGCATATTAGAATTGGGCTTTGGAGGTTAATTATGCTATGGAAATAAAGTAGGAAGAATAGGAAATAAACCTCAAAGCTTGATTTATTTGCTTGTCTTGGATTAGAACAGTACGGTGTTTACAGTGGATGATCAATAAAGGTGTTTTGCTGCTAGCTATGGAGATGATGATGTGATAAACTCAGTATCATTTTTTTCTTCAGAGAAAACACGGTACATCTAATTTGCTTTTAATTATCAAGGGAGAAAGCAGCTCAACTATTAATATAAAAAGCTAAAAGGATGTCACTAGTTATCTCTTTCACACCAAACTTGAATGCAAGAAATTAGCTAATTAGCAGGAAAAAATACAAATTTTACCAATGAATCACACCAACAATTCCCACAACTACTTTGCTCTTATTCCTACATTTAACTTTTGCATAATCTTCTTACTTAAAAGCTACCTTTTCCCAAAGTTTTAATCAGTTAAACCAGAGTACATAAACACTTTTTAAGAATTGCTCAACATGTCACAATAAATATCTTTATTCACTAGTATATAAAAAAATTGGTGGCTGCAATTAAAATTCTCTTTTCCTCAGACAATACTCAGTTTCTGTGTTTCTTAACAGCGTGTCCGGTGCAAGCTGGAGAAATGAAGTCTTGGGGCCAATAGGTATATTTGGGGGGATATTATCAATAGAGGGAAATGACGTGGAATACAGGGCTGAGCAGAGGCATGAAGCTAATTTGCATTTCACCTTTCGACTTGTGTGAAAACAAAGTTTATGACTGTCCTTTGCTTGGGAAATAAAGGGGTTTATGCTCAATAAATGGCTAACACACAAGACGGGGAGGGAAGGAGGTAGGGAAAAAGGGAGGTGAGGGAGAGGGGAAGGGGGAGAGAGGGAGAGAGAGAATGACAAAAATCCCTAGATTTCCACATAACATTCAGAAGGCTATCTCTCAAATAGTAGTCAGATACTCCTACTAGGAATCTAAGAAAAAAATAAAATAACCTCAAATTCCTCCTTCTTTTGTGATGGCCACCCCAGCCTAAGTATCAAGATCCCTGATAAAGGGTCCCCTGCTCAAGGTTACTATGGATGTCCAAAAGGCAAAAAAAGGCCATGTGTGCACCTCTCTTGCTTTCTTTACATGCCTGTGGAGTTTATCTTCACCAGGAGACCTACAGGTGGTGATTTTGATCCTTTGGGTCCCTGGGTCTTTGCAGACTATTACTGACTCGGAGATTTAGAGGCCGGAGAAAACTGAACAGGGCTTAAAATGTTGGGTTGAGTGCCCTGCAGTGTCCTGAGTGTCCACACAGCATCCCATGTGCTCCTGGGAAGGGAGCTGGAGGCACCTGGCAAACTGTGACCTCTGGATCTGTGTTGTCCTCACTGCACACGTGGTCAGGATGGCCCGGCCACATTAAACTGGAAAATAAAGGAGGTCCAGCCTGGCTGCAGTAGAGCTGATGTCTTCACACCTTGATGGGTCAGTTGAGGGGCCATTAACGTTACCTCAAGGGTTGCTGCAGAAGGTAAGTGCACGTGGGGCCAATGGAATTATGGTTTCCTGGGGTCCCATCACTACTTCAACAAGAGGAAATCTGATTTTACTGTTTTAAAGCAAAGCCATAGGATTTCATTTGCCGAAAACAAGGATTTAGATACTTTAACAAATTTTTCAGAAGCACTGGGATCTAAACCAGCATTGAGTAGCTAGCTCTATTGGAGACCTACTCATTCAAGGTCATGCTACATCCAGGATCTTGAAGTTGAGGATATACACAAGTTAGGCTCAGGAAAGGGCATGGACATCTCAGACCACTTTTCCTAAGAGACACCTACAGTCCTAGATAGACCCCAGAACTAAGTCAGCTTCCCATTGGTTCCCCTTTCCTGGGCCAGGCCAGACAAATGATACAATTCAAGTTATTAAGATTAGAATGGAAGCCAAAACATTTTCAGAGGCAAGAGGTAGGACTCAATTTGACTAGGGCATTATCATGACACGTACAGGAGATCCCGCACTGCTTTAAGGTGTGCTACTCATGACCACGAACTATATTAACAGTTATGAAAAAGATGTGAACCATTTCATAAGATAATGAAATGAAAATACAGATGTAATGTTACCACATCGTTTCTTATTAATAGGTAGGTAATCCAAAGGGTGCCCTCACCACAAAAAGACAGAACTTAGCTTTAAGAAAAACACACCATTGCAGGCACTCCTGCTCATTTCAAAAATTCAAAAGGCAAACTTTGTCACGGAAAAAACAGAAGTAACAAGAAAAGCAGCTTATTCACAGTTGCAACAGTCTACAGTTCTAGAACCAATCTTTCTTCATTCTGTGTGCCAGTTGCAAATATTAGGAAAGGTGATTTTTATCATGTCACACTTATGCAGAAATAATACACACTCAGTCCATGAATGCTTCCTTTTTTTTTTGTTTCTCTTGCTGTTGCTATAATCCTAGATTTATCTACCAACTGCTAAACGCCGAGTCCATTCTAGAAAAGCAGATATTATGAGAATCTGTGACGCGAAAGAGCTTATCATAAAAATATTTTCGAATTCTACTATTTGATCACAAAAACTCCAACTGTACAAAGAATAGGCTCACTGTTTCTTGGACAACTACACAGTTGGCTGTATGCTTGCCTTTTCAGTCATATCAATCCCTTTGGGTATTCAAGATACTATCTTGCTTTTCTTGGCTGCAGCATCCCTCTTGGAAAACATCTGGACCACAAGGCACATGTTGTGTTTAAGATTATGGTGTGACGACCCTAGGAGGCCAGCTAGAGCCTAGACAATACAAGAACAAATGCGATGCAGAGTAATTCAACATTTCAAAAGCTTAATAAATGAACCAGCAACAAGCTGTGGGTTCAGGAGTATCATAAAAACAGGAACAAGAATTCACAGAGAACCAGACTGATCTAACAGAGAAGAGAATATTTACTTTGCTTTAGTGATTAACCACCTAAAGCGGCAATTATTTTAATAACTTAATATGGAATTTAAATAATTGTGGAAAAGCTGTCACTCTTAGTTCACTGGTCTCCTGGGGCTTGGAAAATGATTTTCTGAGAGTTTTACGAGGGAGGGAAACTCCTTGCATATGTAGATTTGGGATTCGATCATAACTCAACAAATATATTTTGTGCATATACCACACAAGGGGTCAGGACTGGGCAGAAGGGAGGCAGACAGGTGAAGGTTAAAAATAATAAACGGTCATGATAACAGCATTTCTGTCTTCAAGAGTTTACAGTCTAATAAGAAAAGTAAGGCAAGTATGGGGCTTCCCTGGTGGCGCAGTGGTTAAGAATCCGCCTGCCAATGCAGGGGACATGGGTTCGAGCCCTGGTCCGGGTAGATCCCACATGCCGCGGAGCAGCTAAGCCTGTGCGCCACAACCAGAGGCCATGAGCCACAACTACTGAAGCCCGCGTGCCTAGAGCCTGTGCTCCGCAACAAGAGAAGCCACCACAATGAGAAGCCCGCGCACCGCAACGAAGAGTAGCCCCCGCTCTCTGCAACTAGAGAGAGCCCGCACACAGTAACAAAGACCCAACACAGCCAAAAATAATAAATTTGGGAAAAAAAAAAGTGCCTTGAGGTTTGCAAGTCACGGCATAAATCTTGATAATAAACATACATTTAAAAAAATAAATAAAAATAAAAGGACCTTTATAAAAAGAAGCTTTTGGTAAATCCTTGTAGCTGGGAATAAAGCAGTTTCATTCTATGCTTTGAAAGATGGGTATAATGTCAATTCAAGGAGACTCGTTATGGAGCAAAGCATTCCAGGTGGGGTGAGTGGCACAGGTGGAAAAAGCCACAAGGTATTTGAAAATTATAATGAGCACTGAAGGACCACATATCTTAGCTCTAGCTTTAATTTTCTATGTATTTTAGTCAATTCACTCTTCTTTTTCTTTCATTAAAAATATTATTTGCAGCAACACGGATGGACCTCGAGATTATCATACTAAGGTGAAGTAAGACAGAGAGAGAGAAATATTATATGATATCACTTATATGTGTAATAGTATATGTTTTATATGTCTTTCAGATAAAACCAAATGACTTTACTGTACACCTGAAACTAACAATATTATAAATCAACTATCCTTCAATAAAAAAATATCGGTAGTTTTGTTCTGCCCTTTCAGGATTTCCCTTCCTATGTAACATTCAAAGTGAATTCCCATTTTCTTTGTAAGAACTGGTCAGGGTGTTAGGGAAGCCATGTCTCCTCTTCCGCTGCTGCAGCTACATAACCACCCTGTATCAATCTTTGCCCCAGGCCTGTGGATACTTTACTGCACATGCGTACCCACACTAAGCCCGGAGGATAACAGAAGGAAGTGATGAAGACTGGGAAAGACGTGTTTAGGGTGGTGGTACCTGCTATGTGCCAGACACTGTCAAAGTGCTTTACATATAACAGCTCATTTGAACTTAACAACTCTGTGATGTAAGTGCTATTGTTATCCCTATTTTACGGGTGAAGAAACTGAAGCCTCCAAATATTAAGTAAATTGTCTACGCCACATAGCTAATAAGCAAGTCGAGCTAAGAATCGAACCCAGGCAGTGTGTGTTCATTCTGTGCCCTTAAATACGTCCCTATGTTTGTCTCTGATCACGATGATTCAGGCATAGTGGTGGCATAAAACACATAAAAACACCATTTATAAAAGCAATGACACCAGCTCTCCTCCTCTCCAAAATACATGTAATGAATTCTTTTTAAAATTAAGTCTTTCATTCACACATTGTGATAATAAAAGTCCAGCACAATTACAACTGTTGTGAAAAGGGCTTCTGTGTACTCAGGAGCTGCAGGCTGGCTACAGCTAGGATTCTCCTGAACCATTTGCTCCATTTTTCACAAGAAAAGTTTGTGGTTTGGACCCAGTGAGGTTCTCATGATCGTCATGTAAGAAGCAATAACTGCTCCTAGGTGGACCTGATCGTCTCTCCAGGCACTGAGCCAGGTCCCAGCCTGAGAGGATTACAGTCTTGGCTAATGGTTTTGAGCTGCTCGGTTTCCACTGGTAATGGATCATCTGTCTAGTTTGACAAGCTCCTTAATAGCCCTCTCTCCTCCCAGTGAGTTCAGGCTCATGCTCAGCTTTGCGAATCCCATATGTGGTTTCCGGTTTTTCCTCTGTTCTTTTCTCCTTTCAGAATAACTTCAAGTGACTTTATAGGATGGTGCTCTATTACATTTTCCTTCAGTGCACATAATCCTTTAGCATCCATCCATCCATCCATCCGTCCATCCATCTATCCATCTATCCATTATCAATCTGAAATAAGATAAGCTCATCTAAAATTCCCACAGATGATACCAGAACAATCTTGTTTCAGCCTTTAATGAAATATTGGTCATGATAATATATTTATTTTTATAGTTTTAAAATGTATTTAGTAACTATAATAACAATAATACATTTATTAACTGTTGGGAGATAATCCTTTATGGGTCTCTTTGCACTTCTTTGCTTCTCGTGACCAGAGGTAATACCTGCCTTTTTGCTCCTGTTTACCTCCTCAACTGTGTTGTGTAGAGAGCAGCCTTGGAAAATAGATAGTGTCTCCCTCCGGAGCCAAGAGCTGGCTTGTTTTTTTTCTCCAGTACAATAAAGGTCCATGATAATACATTTTAGATTTTACCAGTTCTTCGTAGCTTCTCGTCTCCCTGTTAATGATCCACACTACCTTTTCTATTTTATTACTATAGAGTGGTATACTGAAGATGGTTGAATGTGGTTGATATATTTTTATATAGATCAGGATTTTTAAAAGAAATATCCATAACCCCCAACTCTCCTGAATCTGGCACTCATTCGGGATTGAGACTATGAAGGATTTAGCTGCTGGCACCACACAGGTTCTTGCATCCGATGCTGACAATGGGTTAATACAAATCAGTTCCTTCTATCGGTGGTAACTGCTACACTTCCTGTCCTCTGTGGTATCACTGGGTCATTAAAACCAAATGATCTGCCTTATGCACCACTCTGAAGCTGCCCATAAATTGAGTATATCTTCCTCCACCTCTCCCGAGACATCACTGGATGCTCTCAAGCCAGAGCTGATCTGCCCTTCCAGTCCCCGGGGCTCCCCCCACTTAGATCTCCCTCCGTGCATTTTATCTCTGAGGACGGCTGTGTCACTTGCCTTCTAGAATTAGAGGATCTTACTTGAAAGCAGGTGTCCAGGTTTACAGCACCTTCCCTTAGCTCTGGAGAGCTCTTAAGTTTCAATCAAGGGTGCCACAAACAATCCTGTATCTAAATACAGATTTTTTAATATCTTTTGAGTTATTCTAAACCTGAAGGCTGACACACAGGCCAATACTTTTCTCTCCTCCACATTCCTGGCTTCACCTCCCTGACTTGGCTCATTCTAATGTGGATCTAAAAATCTCATTGAGCTGTCATTCTGGAGATTATGTTATTGTTTCTGGCATTCCTTAATTTTTCTGTAATGTACCATCCCTAATGGGATACAGCAAAACTTTATTTCCTTTTCTTTTCCTTGTCTCCTTAGTTCTGAGTTCAGACTCATTTCTTTATTCAACATTCCAATATGAGTTAGGTATAGTTTGAAACCCTAAGGGTTTTTTTCTCTCTTTTATCCATAGGTTTTGGCTTCTTAAGGAAAGAAATAGAAAGGAGCCATATTGGCAACTTGTATCTGCCAAACTCAGGGAGAGAGGACCAACTCAAAGTGTAAAACTAAGGAGGTTTAGTAAGCTAGGCTGAATCCTGGAAAGAAATATTTAACACAGCCATTATAATGATAAAAACACACTGTGGGCTTCCCTGGTGGCGCAGGGGTTGACAGTTCGCCTGCCGATGCAGAGGACACGGGTTCGTGCCCTGGTCTGGGAAGATCCCACATGCCGCAGAGCGGCTAGGCCCGTGAACCATGGCCGCTGAGCCTGCACGTCCGGAGCCTGTGCTCCGCAACGGGAGAGGCCACAGCAGTGAGAGGCCCGCGTAACGCAAAAAATCACACACAAAAAACCCCCAAAACACTGTATCTTTCTTTTTATGCTCTAAGTTTACAATTAATCTGTTTTGGAGATAGGACATCAAAGTTATAGAGAAAGTTCCCTATTTCTAAAATTAAAAAAAAAAAACTATAAATACTAAAATGTCTTTGAAAAATAGGCATCAGACAGGGTCACATTCTCCTGATGAGGGGCTCATTTGCTTTAGGTTCTCAATCTGAGTGATTCAATTTCTGTTGGAAATTCCCTGGTAAGAACTACATTTCCTCAGGTCCCCTTTCTCTCACTTATTCTTGGAGGCGATCTTCCACAGACACCCCTCTGAACTTGGCTCACAGGTTGAGCACATTTTCCTCCACTCCTATGAGTCACGAGCTGGATGCTGTAAAGTGGAAAACTTTTCAGTGTTCTTTGTAGATTTTTTTTAAATCATTATTTTAAAGACAAAAAATAGCTCAGACGTGCCTGAGATTAGGTGTTGGTCAACTGTATATCTACAGCCACTAGTACCTTATTTAATTGTAACATATTCAATTTCATAAGTAATTCTGCATGGAGGATGAGGGAGTTGAAATCCTGGAAGTCAGGGGCAAACATAAATCAGCATCTGCATATGATGGAGGTGGAGGGGGAGACAGAGGAGGAAGTGGAGGGATGGAGGGAAAGGTGTTGGGCTGTGTCTGGAGAACCCTGCCAACACAAGATCCTGACAAGTCTCCATAAGAGGAGGAGACATCCCTTACTTTCATTCTAGTTGAGAATCACTGATTTAGACCAAGTCCCTACAAAACCATAAACTAAAGCACAATGAGGCTATGACTCCCCAAATGTGATGAAACCAGTTACAGTGACAGAGCTGAGAAGTGAATTCAGGGTCACTGACCCCAAGTCATATCATTTTTCCTAGAAATTGCATTGTTAGTTCATCCAGATGAAAGAATACTTAGTATTAAAGAATTTCGAGATGAGATAGACCTCAAAATCTATTTAAATGCTCTTTTATAGCCATGTTCCTTTGGTGATAGGAATGTTCTGAATCTTGATTGAAGCAATGTCACTATCCTGCTTGTGATATTGTACTATAGTTCAAAAGGATGTCACCACTGGGGGACACTGGGTAAACGGTATCTGGGATCTCTCTGTATTATTTCTTACAACCATATGTGGAACTACAAGGATCTCAAAGTCAAAAATTAACTTTAGAAAAACATGCACTTAATTGTCAGCTGGATTTGCCTAGAATGAGGGTATGTTTATGTTTTTTCTGCAAAGGTCAACAGAATCAAAACTATCAAAAAACTTTACCACCTACCTAATTATCTCTCTGCTCTCACAGCTAGTTTTGTAGATATCTCACAATACAGTGTTCAAATTGATATACTGTCAAGAGAAAAATCAGTATTAAGTATTGACTAGGGCTTCCCTGGTGGCTCAGTGGTTGAGAGTCCGTCTGCCGATGCAGGGGACGCGGGTTTGTGCCCCGGTCCGGGAAGATCCCACATGCCACGGAGCGGCTGGGCCCGTGAGCCATGGCCGCTGAGCCTGCGCATCCGGAGCCTGTGCTCCGCAACGGGAGAGGCCACAATGGTGAGAGGCCCGCGTACCGCAAAAAAGAAAAAAAAAGTATTGACTAAAGACGGCTGTATGAATTTGAGAATTAGTTAGGTTGTCCCCCTGCACATTTGAAGAAATGGTTAATTATCAAAAAATGGTGTCTTAGGATTACTTCCCCAAATAATACCTCTCATTGCTTTCTTAATAATAGAAAAATATATGAAGAAGGAAAGCAGAAAAATATGCACAGAAGATGAGGACACCTCAGTTCCATCAAAATGTAAGTCTTTTATCAATATAAAAAGTAAACCCCTGCTAAAATGACTTTCTTTCCTACTACTCTTTTTAAAAGTGGAATACCTCTTGAGAAAGCAAAAAGAAAATCATCCTATTTTGATGAGTCAGAGCAGAAGCAAAAATTGTGGTGATGAAAAGTTTTTTTCCTACGTATTTATCTCTTAAATAAAATAACTCCTTAAATGTGGGCAACATTTAAGGAGGTCTGAGTAGAGGCCTGATAAAAATTTAAAAAATGGTATGTGCCTTCTGGTTTGTTCCCTTGTCCCTCTGAGCTAGGGATTCTAGAATTCATTTTTATTCATGAAGCCAATTAGAAGAGCCTGAAGTTTTATAACAGGAATTTAGACCAGGTTCCCGGCTACAGGGCATGATGAGTCAGCAAGAAACACTAGCAAGTTTCAAACTGAAGTAAAACTTAACAGCCTTTCACCAGCATAAAGGTAGAGAGGTAACAGAAGAGAGCGGTGTCAGAGGCAGCTTTTCCTTCTAACCCTACAAAGTGGGGAGGGTTGGAAGACTTCCCTGTGTAGGAAGGAGGGCAAACATTCAAAAGAATCAGAATGAGGGAACCCTTCTCCTGGGAACATTGCAGGCTCCAATAAAACAGGGGGATGGCAGAGTGTTGAGTCTGAGTATCTATTATGAATGAACAAATGGGACCCTATTTTTGTCTTCATGAAAGCAGTTACGCCTAAAAGTGCGTTCAGCTTGTTTGGTGGCTCCTCCCTTGCCATCACTTTTGTTCCAGAGACTGCGGAGTTGAGGCCAGTTTGCATTTAGAGTCAATTTCCAAAGACTTGACACAATCTTTCTGCAGATGCTTTTCTTAAACTGTGCTGTTCTGAGCTGAGCTGCCGTGACAGCCCAATAGCCTGTGTTTCCTCGCTTTATGGCAATTTACATCAACATAAGCCTGAATACTGTCAACTGACATAACACAGTAAAACAGAGAGTAAATAAACATGGCAATAGACTCTGTTGGCTTCTGGTCATACATGCAGAAATGGTGAGGTTCTCAAATGTGTCTGCCCTGCACAACAGTATGTTTCTTGATGGAGCTGAGCCAGAAATTTAAAGCTAATTTTATAAAGTCAGAATTCTTGTTCTACATAAACAATAGCTAAAGGGTTTAATCAATTAAATTGCCTGCTCAAACTGGTTGGAATAATAAATTATTATTATAAAAATAAAAGGCTAAGTATTAATTATGTTAAAAGTATAGTTCACTTTGTCTTTTTTTTTTTTTTTTGGTTCCGAAACTTACCTATGAATTTCCTTAGATATCTGTCAAAGTATGTGCTCTATAAATCAGTTTAGAGAAGGTACACATTTTTTATTCTAAACTAAGTTATGACAAAGCACAGTTGCTTCCAGGAGAGCAATACCTTTTCCTATATAAATTTTATGTCAATTACAGATTTACAACAGTTTTCATTTCCATAAGCCTTTCCATAACTACTTATTATCTATTATTTTTTATATGGGAAAATAAAAACCAGTATACACTTGGGAGACAGCACCAGCTGCCGTCTCCATGACAACATTAGAGACATTCCAGGTGGCAGAACAATCTTCCGTATAGCTCTAGAGCATTTGAGATTTGACTTCTAGAAGGAAACCAATATATTGTGAAAAGGAAAAGGGAGCGTCAGACGTAGGTATTATCCAACTAATGGTATGTTACAAAATTATTTTACTCATGACTAAGTTTTAATAAACTGACTACATCTTTTAAGCATCATAAAATCGTTTTAGTCATGTCATATTGAAAACCACAAGTCTCATGAAACTATATGTTAAAACCCCAAACTCTAATATAGTGACTACAACTTTTACTCTGCTGAAACTTAAGAAAAAAACTTAAAAAAAAATTCTAAGAGGAACTGAAATAAAACTAATAGCCAATGACTATAATTTTTAACACGATCAAGGAAGAACAGGTATGATTGCTCCCATTATATTACTAGAAATACGGATGCAAGAGGAAATTTACAAGACTCCTATTTTGGGATTCTCCTTTTGGCTTATTCATTTGTGTTTAGTTTAATATTTCCAAAAGAACCCAACTCTAAAAGTAAATAGGTGTTTGGGGAACAAAATAAACATCATTGGCAAATGGCTTGAGAAACACTGGACTTAAAAAGTCAGTAGGTTATTTTAATTCAGGAATTCTCGTTCTTGTATATGATCAAGTGCTTTGTGAATCTCCAGGAAAGGGGAAATAATTGCCAAATTTTGCCCATGGAATGATCCTCCCTTCACTCTTTTTCTGTAAAATGCTTATTAAGGTGTGTTCCAGGGAATTCATTGTCTGAAATTCTTCAGTCACAAAATTGCTACTTAGTGAGGATATTCTGCGTTTGGTTGTGATTTTAATTTGGGTCCTCAAAGTAGTGTTCTGCATTAAATACTGACTACTTGCCTAACTTCAGGACTCAAGGTTTGCTATAGAACATGAGAAGAATTGGAATGAAAGCAACACTGGATTTGGGAGACAGAACAGCTGAGTCCAATGTCAGTTCTGCCTCTAACAAGCTCTGTGGCTCTGAGGAGGTCATTTAATTCCTGCAGACAGCAGTTTTCTGGTCTAATCGCAGGAAGTTCAGCTAAAAATCTCTGTGGCTCTTCCCTTGTGATTCTTGTAATAGCAAAGAGCATGTGGATGTTCCCAAGGAAGTATTTCTTTATCCAGCCAACGCCTGGCAGTTAATTAATCAGTGGGTATAGACTGATAGCATTTCCACTGTATCCAAAGCTGAAGTCAGGTTTCTCTGCCAGTAATAAAAATGTCAGAAACAGGATGTTAACAAGCAATACATGATAATTCAGTTCCAGAGTAAGTAATTTCTACAGGTTGTATTTTTAATAACAAAACAATTCTTGACTGGTGCAAAGCTTATGTTTCTTACCTATTCTCAGACCAAGACGACTTTACAAGTATGATCCTAAATAATATGGATCACACTTGCTTACAATGTTTTTTTTCTGCAAGCGTAATGGTCAATATATCACAGAAGTGTTATAAAAGAAAGTGGCATTTTTTCACCTTACAAATTAATTCTTTTCTCAAGTACACTAGAATATGTTCATGTCTATGACCTTGGACTGAAAGTACAATAATATCATATACAATTTCATAATCATATATGAACATATCATATCCAGTAAGGAAGAATAACCACACAGAGTACCATACTCTTAGTCACTTATACAGTAAGAGAATAATAGGTGAAAAGTAAAAAAAAAAAAAAAAAAAAAAGAAAAGAAAAGAAAATGAAAAGAAAAAAGTCAGTTAATTGCTACAAGTATGCCTGACTTTCACTCATTGGACTCACTGGGGTCAGGGTACCTGTGTATGATTATACATCTAAATTAAACAGGCAAAGGCTATAATGAAGGCAAAAGATTCAAGATGTTCACAAATTAATGGATGTGACCTGTTCAAATGAGTTGAAATTCAACTGGAAACCAAAAAGTGTTACTCTTAGAAAAGATTTTTTAAGAAGTGGAGACAAGTAAAATGATGGCCCAGATACTAATGAGAGAGAAACCTATTGGCTGTTAGAGTGGGCTTAAATTAGGTATTGCTGCTATTACTGAAAATAATAGTATTATGGCTCCTATTAATCTCCAGACATGGTAACTAGGGCATGAGCCATCCAAGCATGGAAGAAACACATATTTTGGTTACATTGACATGATAGGGAAGTATGATTGCCCTATTTAAAAAATTTTTTTAAAAACACATTTTTTGAATTGGCAGGAAAACCAGCAGGACACTCAAAACCATGACCATGGGCTTCCCTGGTGGCGCAGTGGTTGGGAGTCTCCCTGCCAATGAAGGGGACATGGGTTCATGCCCCGGTCCGGGAAGATCCCACATGCCGCGGAGCAGCTGGGCCCGTGAGCCATGACCGCTGAGCCTGTGCATCCGGAGCCTGTGCTCCACAACAGGAGAGGCCACAGCAGTGAGAGGCCCGTGTACCGCCAAAAAAAAACCCAAAAAACAAAACAAAACAAAAAAAACCATGGCCATGCCTACAACTGACTTTTTCAGAACAGCCATCTGACCATGGCTCTCCCTACTCTGAATTTCTCTCAACTATGTCACCACCTCAAGTCAAACAGTGAGAAATGGGACAGAGAAGAACTCAGGATATTTTGGCACATTATCAAATGCTTCCAGTCACTGACTGGGACGTAATGAATTCAGTTCACATGAATGGACTGTATCCTATTTTAGTTCTTTATTTAGTAAGATTGGGGAAAAAAAATAAAGGTGCATGGAAATAAACTATTTAAAAGACAAAAAGTAAGTTCTTCTGATGTCAATGCACTGGATGTTTTTTCCATCAAAAGAGATAGTGGAGAATGAATAACTACTTGCAAGCATATGAAGAGTTACTAGGAAATGAAAAGAACAGTCATCTGTCCATTTGAATGGGAGATAACTGAAATATACAGTTCTTCTACCTGGTAGAATAAAGTACAGTACTCAAGTTTTAGGGTAAACACTTCCTTTCGGGGAAAATATATTTAAATTTATATTCTCCAAGTACATAATACTTACACAGCCTGTCTAGTTCATCTTAATAGGCTAAATGCTCCAAACTCCCCTGCTAAACATAGCATCGCAGAGTCTCCAATACTTACCAACTAAGTTCCGATTCTTCAACTCAGCATTTCAAGTCCTTTACAGGAAGGACTACAATTCCAATTTTATCTTCCTCCCTATCCACACATCGGTTCTTTTCTTGAAATTACGTATATTCCTGCTGTATGCAGACTGCAGACTTTTCTATCTCTGATCCTTGGAATGTTTCTTCCACTCCACCAATTTTTCCTGTTTAAAATTTGACTGTTCACTTGAGGTGTCCCTTGATTTGTTTTACCAGATACATTCCTGTGTGTGTAGCATTCATTTTCTCTGACTCTTTATCTGTCCACACTGAACTGGGCAACTCTGAACTACTGAACTATGTTGAACACTGAACTACAAAGAACTACCAAGTTCTGTGTACTGTTTCTCTTAAGACGTATGAAGTCCCTTTCAAGCCATTAAGTCTAAAATTTTATTATATTTCTTTGAATTTTTCTCTAACAGTGGTTAAGCAGAGGGGCTTTGGAAGAAGACTAGTTGGGATCTACTTACTACTTACCAGCCTGGGTCAATCTATTTGCTCATTTAAAAGAGTAACAGGGGTTTCCCTGGTGGCGCAGTGGTTGAGAGTGCGCCTGCCGATGCAGGGGACACGGGTTCGTGCCCCGGTCCAGGAAGGTCCCACATGCCGCGGAGCGGCTGGGCCCATGAGCCATGGCCGCTGAGCCTGCACGTCCGGAGCCTGTGCTCCGCAACGGGAGAGGCCACAACAGGGAGAGGCCTGCGTACCACAAAAAAAATAAATAAATAAAATAAAATAAAATAAAATAAAATAAAATAAAAGAGTAACAGGTTAGTAATAGAACCTCACTCAAAGGGTGATTGAAAGGATTCAATCAGATGACAAATGTCAAACCCTTAGAATTGGCTTGATACACAAATAAATAAGTATTCAAGATTATATGAAACTGGAAGAACTATCCTGAAATATTTTAAAAGTCCAAAGTTTCATCGTTATACAAGGTTTAGTTTCAGGTAATCCTTGATGCTCTTACAATTTGACTATTATATACTCACTGTGCATTTTTGTGTGTGAAACTTCAAATTTACTACATATATATGAAATGAATGTAGATAGGACTTAAGGGAGCTTACAGTACATTTAGTTTTGAAGAAGAAGAGCAAAACTAAAAATGCAGACACATTATGGAAGTATATGATAGAATGTAGCTTTACATAGTGAGATGCAAATTGTGGCTTTTAGAAGTTTACTTTGAGGGGTGTAAGTCTACTATGTGACTTTTGTACATTCAACTTTTAGACCCATTTTTATATGAATATAGAGAATTGTCTATTTATATTTACTAGTCTAACAGCAGGGGCTAAACAGGATGCTAGCTTGGGTTTCTTCCAGGCTTATTATATAATTTGACTAAGTAAAGCAGATTACACTCATCAATAGCTCGCAAGTTCCTGTATTATTGACGTTCATGTGAAGACAGATTACTTGCCTAATCTGCAAATGAGTAAGACATAGATACCTAAGTTAAAGTGCTGAAAATCAGATATTTAAGGTACAGTGTTGAAAAATCTAAATATTTATCAATGTTGCTTGATGCACATGAATGGGCTTCTTAGTAGAATAAAAATAGCATCATTTCCAAAGATTCCAAATTGCCTTATTACCTCCAAAAAGGAGTTACATTAATATTTTTTTTTTTGTTTTTTTGCGGTACGCGGGGCCTCTCACTGTTGTGGCCTCTCCCATTGCGGAGCACAGGCTCCGGACGTGAAGGCTCAGTGGCCATGGCTCATGGGCCCAGCTGCTCCGCGGCATGTGGGATCTTCCCGGACCAGCACACAAACCCGTGTCCCCTGCATCGGCAGGCAGACTCTCAACCACTGCGCCACCAGGGAAGCCCGAGTTACATTAATTTTGATTATGTTAAAAGGCAATACTTTGGGCTTCCCTGGTGGCACAGTGGTTGAGGGTCCGCCTGCCGATGCAGGGGACACGGGTTCGTGCCCCGGTCTGGGAAGATCCCACATGCCGCGGAGCGGCTGGGCCCGTGAGCCATGGCCGCTGAGCCTGCGCATCCGGAGCCTGCGCTCCGCAACGGGAGAGGCCACAACTGTGAGAGGCCCGCGTACCGCAAAAAAAAAAAAAAAAAGGCAATACTTTGCAGTGATCTTGTCACTGACAACATATCTCACCTATAAACATTTTCTTTCGAAATGTAACATATAACAAATGAGCATACTAAGAAATTTAATTTTATTTGAACACAATTTCCAGTAACACATTCCTGAAATGCAGTGCCTTGCACATAGTAAGTCCTCTCTATATAGGTACTGAAAGAATGTATTTACTCTGTGTGCACGTTTATATGTTCTATCTCATTTTGCACTGAGGATCTGAAACATTAAACATATAATTCCTGGCAAATATTTTGTGATGTCTTTAAAGTTCCTACCACATCTGCATAATGAACCTTAATGAATGGTTCATTGTTTGTTTTCATGTCATAGAAACTGAAGTCGTATGCATGTTTATTTTCAGATAGTTTCCTGTGCATGTTTGAATCTGTCTGAACCGCCACATTTCTATGGTGACATTATACCAAGAGCTAATTATTATGAAAGTTTGTATACGAATGTTTTCCGAGTAGCCAGGAAAGTCTTTTTTTGTTTGGTTTGGTTTCATTATTAGTTCATCACTATGTAAAAGAAAAGGTGTTAGTATAAATATATTCTTCATGCAGGTCTATGTTGTCTTAATGTACTTTATAATATTGACATAATTTGTTATCTTCAGTTCCCAGTTAATAAGTAAAAAGATGTGATGCAACATATAGGAGAAGATGCAGGAGAAGGATGAGGATGCAGTGAGTTAGGGTTAATAAAAGGTCTGTTAAGGTACAGCTGGTTCATTGTGTCTAAAAAAAGAATTTATTAGAACAGTATGGGGTTCATTAAAAACCTAAAAGTAGAGCAACCATATGATCCAGCAATCCCAATCCTGGGCATATATCCAGAAAAGATGAAAACTCTACTTTGAAAAGATACATGAACCCCAGTGTTCATAGCAGCACTCTTTATAATAGCCAAGACATGGAAGCAACCCAAGTGCCCATCAACAGATGATTAGCTTAAGAAGATGTGATATATATATATATATATATATATATATATATATATATATGGTGGAATATTACTCAGCAATAAGAAAGAATGAAATATAACCATTTGCAGCAATATGGATGGAACTAGAGATAATCATACTAAGTGAAGTGAGTCAGACAGAGAAAGACAAATATTATGTGATATCCCTTACATGTGGAATCTAAAAAATAATACAAATGAATCTACATCTACAAAACAGAAACAAACTCACAGACATAGGAAACAAACTTACAGTTACCAAAGGAGAAAGGGAGGGGGGAGGGATAAATTAGGCATATGAGATTAACAGATACAAACTACTATACATAAAATAGATAAGCACAAGGATTTACTACATAGCATGGGGAACTATATTCAATATCTTGTAATAACCTATAATGGGAAATAATATGAAAAAAGTATATATATATATATATATATATATATATACATATATATATATATATATATATAACTGACTCACTTTGCTATACACCTGAAATTAACACAATATTATAAATCAACTATACTTCAATTAAAAAAAGGTTTATTGGTACCATACTGCCTTGATTACTGTAGCTTTGTAGTATAGTCTGAAGTCAGGGAGCCTGATTCCTCCAGCTCCGCACAAAAACAGAAATATAGATCAATGGAACAGGATAGAAAGCCCAGAGATAAACCCACGCACATATGGTTACCTTATCTTTGATAAAGGAGGCAGGAATGTACAGTGGAGAAAGGACAGCCTCTTCAATAAGTGGTGCTGGGAAAACTGGACAGGTAGATGTAAAAGTATGAGATTAGAACACTCCCTAACACCATACACAAAAATAAGCTCAAAATGGATTAAAGACCTAAATGTAAGGCCAGAAACTATCAAACTCTTAGAGGAAAACATAAGCAGAACACTCTATGACATAAATCACAGCAAGATCCTTTTTGACCCACCTCCTAGAGAAATGGAAATAAAAACAAAAATAAACAAATGGGACCTAATGAAACTTAAAAGCTTTTGCACAGCAAAGGAAACCATAAACAAGATGAAAAGACAACCCTCAGAATGGGAGAAAATATTTGCAAATGAAGCAACTGACAAAGGATTAATCTCCAAAATTTATAAGCAGCTCATGCAGCTCAAAACAAAAAAACAAACAACCCAATCCAAAAATGGGCTAAATAGACATTTCTCCAAAGAAGATATACAGATTGCCAACAAACACATGAAAGAATGCTCAACATCATTAATCATTAGAGAAATGCAAATCAAAACTACAATGAGATATCATCTCACACCAGTCAGAATGGCCATCATCAAAAAATCTACAAACAATAAATGCTGGAGAGGGTGTGGAGAAAAGGGAACACTCTTGCACTGCTGGTGGGAATGTGAATTGGTACAGCCACTATGGAGAACAGTATGGAGGTTCCTTAAAAAACTACAAATAGAACTACCATATGACCCAGAAATCACACTACTGGGCATATATCCTGAGAAAACCATAATTCAAAGAGAGTCATGTACCAAAATGTTCATTGCAGCTCTATTTACAATAGCCAGGAGATGGAAACAACCTAAGTGTCCACCATCGGATGAATGGGTAAAGAAGATGTGGCACATATATACAATGGAATATTACTCAGCCATAAAAAGAAATGAAATTGAGTTATTTGTAGTGAGGTGGATGGACCTAGAATCTGTCATACTGAGTGAAGTAAGTCAGAAAGAGAAAGACAAATACCGTATGCTAACATATATATATATGGAATCTAAGAAAAAAAAATGTCATGAAGAACCTAGGGGTAAGACGGGAATAAAGACACAGACCTACTAGAGAATGGACTTGAGGATATGGCGAGGGGGAAGGGTAAGCTGTGACAAAGTGAGAGAGTGGCATGGAGATATATACACTACCAAACGTAAAATAGCTAGCTAGTAGGATGCAGCCGCATAGCACAGGGAGATCAGCTTGGTGCTTTGTGACCACCTAGAGGCATGGGATAGGGAGGGTGAGAGGGAGGGAGAGGCAAGAGGCAGGAGATATGGGGATATATGTATATGTATAACTGATTCACTTTGTTATACAGCAGAAACTAACAGACCATTGTAAAGCAATTATACTCCAATAAAGATGTAAAAAAAAAAAAAAACGGTTTATTGGTAACACAAGACAACAGATACAGAATCTTTTATTTGCCTGACTGTAGCATGCATTTTGATTTCTCTGTTTAATCATACCAGCACTGCTTATATTTTATTTAGTCACTTCTTTTCTACAGTAATTATCTATAAAATCTATTATGCAGATTACTGGAAAACCTTAATCAGTATCCATGACCAGACTAACATGATCTTCATCTGTACTGCTGCTTCCTACTATCCTGCCTGAAAGGAGGGGGGGTCTTCCAACTAGTGATGGTGGCCAGAGCTACTTCACACAGTGTAATGAGAAGAGAATGGGCTTCGCAATCAGACAGATGTGATTTTCCATCCTTGGCTTCATCATTTATTAACACTGTGTTCTTATGCTTGTTACATAACATCTTGGATCTTTGAGTTCCTCATCAGTAAAATAGGGATAATAAAAACCATGTATTTTATTGTATTCTTTTGAAGAGTAGAAAATATATCAGTAATTCATTCATTCATTAAATGCACTAGATACTTGGGGTACAAAGATAAATAAAAGAAGGCTTCTATTCTCCTCAAGAAGCTCACAGTCTAGAAGAGGGAGACAAATAAATAGTGAAGTTCACCAGCAGTATAATGAACTTTGGTAGAGGGCACATTGGGTGTAAAAAGGAAGGAAAGGTCAATTCTGCCTTTCTGAGGTAAATTCTGAGGGAAGGAAGGATATCAAGAAATGTTTCAGAGAAAGTCATCTTTGGCTAAATCTCAAAAAGATTCCGTCCCGTGATTACTAAGTGGTGTCCTTTGTTGTTGTCATTTTAATATCATCAAGGGAATCTATACTATCTGTCTCCTTCATTAAGCAAAATCCTTTATCTTAGTTGTCAGTGGCTAAATCTACAAGTTCATAGAAATCGTATCCTGGTAGGGGCAAATCAGATGATGGCTCGCAAGCTGGATTCACTGGAATTACTTTGTGCTGTGAGCTTGGTGGGGTCACCCACTCCTACCTCTTGCCCGGGACTTTCCTGGTTTTACTGCTGAAAGTCTAGCAACCCCTGTGCTCCTTCAGTCCTGGTTTTAAAACTGAAAGTCTCCTGGGCTGGGAACTCCTGCAGGCCTCGGCAAACAGAGGCAACTGGTCACCCTAGGTCTACGTTAATAGTTAATATGGGTTAAGTAGTGGATTTACCATTCTGCTCACAGTGTATTCATCTTGAAAATGTGAAACTGGAGAGGATTTCTAGTCAACCCACCACGAGACACATAAACAATAACTTTTACTAAGGACATGGCAATTATGTTAGACACTATACCCAATTCAATTCATTATCTTAATTCATAGTTAAATGTAATAGAAGGTAAAACTGAAACAAAAAGGTAAAATGTCATAGGTTAATTTACAAAATGACATCCTCAATGTCTAAAATAATATGACATTTTGACTATTTTGAAAGCCATCAAATTTTCTTTATCTCTAAGAGATTAGAAAGGAGCAAGGTAATAACTTTAGGTTAGGATGTTTAGCTCACAGGAGTAAACATACTCAGAAATTCATTAGCAAAAATCCCTTTCATTCTGATCAAAATGAGCATGTGTCCACTCAAGAACATCTGAACTTACTATTTTGCTCTAAAGGAAGTGAGTATGTGAGACGGGAGAAATAGATTAGGCCTGGAACTTAGTCCTTATTCGCTACATGTTGAATTAAAAACGTTTTGACTGACTTGACTAGTCAACTTAAAAAAATAAATATCGGATCATTTTGGTAACAAGTGCCCCTATAGTCAAATTAACCTCAAATAGTAGTGCGGTATCTTGTAATGTACAGTAAATTTGTATTATGCTACAGTGACAGGAAGGGGAGAAGAATCCATTTAATTTGTCAGTGTATTAGGGTAAAATTAAAGTGACAGTGTTTTTGAGAGAGCTAAATGTTTAATTCTTTTGAGAAAGAAAACGAAAGTTATCATGCTACCATGATTACTGGGTTACAGAGTAAATAAAAGGAAAATGGCCACAATTTTGAAAAGTTACATTTCATTTATAACATTAGAACTATCTAATGTTATTATCTAGAAAATAAATATATACTATATATTGTTAAGAATTTACTAAACTATTCATCAATACATTTAAATTGCTGGCATTTATAGCTCTGGAATTCTGAAAACTATGATGTCTACAAGACATTTCCTCTTTTATGTGTAAAAATAAGCATGAAAATATAAATCACTCATCATTTGTCTAGAACTGATAGCTTATTATCTAGTGGAGTATAAATATTTCCTTTTCCTTTTCTATAACATGAAAAAATATTTTTCAATTTTCCTCCTACTCAAGCAGTTGTCAGTATTTAATAGCCAACTTGTACCCAGCTCAATTCACCAATGAATTGAAACTTTTTAATCTTGAGAAATTAAAATTAATGACATATCTCTTGCAATATATAGACTGAAAAGATAATTCAGCATGGATAACTTTGCACTAGTCTGTTTGCTGCGCATGTGATAATCTCTTGCAAGTAAAGTAATGAAAATGGTTATCTACTTCTTGTCCCCACTGGTGAAGTGACATTAATTAATTTCACCAAAGCCTGCAAGTCTCATTTAACCTCCTTTATTCTTATGTTAATTGCTTTGAAGAAGGTGAAGCAACTGATTGAGACAGGAGGTTATTTCAAAAGCCTAGTATATAATGAGAGCGCTTCTCAGCACTCATCAAAGCTGACCACCATAGAATGCTAGAAATGGGAACTTTAAAGAACCTTTAATTGTACTCAGTAAGAAAGTCTACACTAGACATTTCAAACAAGACCAATAAAAAAAAAAAAGTCTACCAAATGGGGGCTGTAGGACCCATAGCCAAAATCCCCAATGCTGACAGTGATCTTAGACCACAGGTGACATTTACATTATTCTTTGTCTATATCTCACTCCCTATCTCCACCCATCATCCTCCACCCAAGCACCCCCTTTAAGCAGTTCCTTTTAGATAATGTTAGGTGGTCATTTAAACACCAGAATGAGACAGATGGGCTTGGCTCTCCTGCAGTATTGACCTTCACAGCATCACTCATCTATTATGGCCATTAAAATAATGATCACTGCTATTATTATTATCAACATGATTAATTACTATTATTGTCATGCTGTCAGTTATATAACCCAAATAAGTTAGTGAAGAGTTAGCCAAGTATGCAAGTATTACTGAGCCTCTTGATTTGTAGTCAATTAAATAGAGAATGACTAGAAATTTCTTTTTAGTAAGTTCAATGAAGTCCAAATGAACATAATAAAGTAACTCTTGAGTATTTTACAAACCAAAGAGATTATGTTTATCAAATAATTAACAAACTACCATATTTTAGTCTATACCTGCCCTCATTTAAAGCTTCATTGTAATTGCCTTTATTGTAACATGTTTCCTACTCTCCCCAATAACCCCACATACCCACACCAAGCAGGTAAATCCTTCTCTCTGGTCTCTCCTCTGAAGCACTTAAAATAGTTGTGGAATATAGCTGTTGCTCAATAAAAGATGGACTAAATGCTAAGCAGAAAGGATAAAATTCAGATAGCCTGAATTGGATTTAAGTATTTTACTTAAGATCTCTCTGAATACAACCAAGATGTTTTTGTCTGTAAACTACAGGTAAACCACCTTCATTCACATCTGGGCAATAAGTATTTCCTAAACAAAAAGGGAAGCCTATGAAAGATCGGATGGACCGAGGCTTGAACAAGGTCTGACAACATCCACAAAAGTTGTTCTTAATTAATGTGTAAGTTTTTTTTGATTAAAACAAAGGAATTCTTGTGCAAGTAACTAGATACATACTAGGGAGGAAGTGTTCCTTGTTGGTGCAAAACAAAACAAAACAAAGAAACACTATGAATTCAAAACTCTCAAGACAAATAAACAGCTTAGTTTGGTGGGTGACAGAGGAACACGAGAGAGTAAATTTCAACCAGAACACAGGTGGATGTGGTCTTGCTCTTTTTACTGCCAGTAACAGGGATAACACGGGCTGTTGTATAGTCTTCAAGTCAGTACTACAAAAGCCATTCTCTCTTCATTGCATTTTTTGTGAACTAGTGCAAAGCATGGAATGCACCCCAAGGGGAAACTGTCACTCTTACATTTTTGCAGTGACATCTCATATAACACAAAATCCAACTGCTCTGTACGTTTGGCCCACAGATGTGACTGAGAAGTACCTTAGTGTAGCAGATACCGCACTAGATTGGGAAGCAGACTTGGGCTCAATTGAAACATGTCACAATCTCTTGGTGGGATGAAAGGCATCCACCACTCAACATCTCTGAGCCTTAGTTTCATCACCTTTAAAATGCTCCAGGGAGAGGGACGGTTTAGACTAAATGATACCATTTGTGATTTCTGTAATTCTAAGAAATAGAAGTAAAATGATTACCACTTTTAAAATGATATTTGTTATGAATAAAAAAGGCATATATCCAGTATTACATTAGGGAATTTCTACTTTGCCTGGGTCCATTGGATAGTTAATGCTTTACTTTTGTATCAGTCACTCTAGAAAGATCATCAGAGAACTTATCCAAGCAGTTTCCTGGGGTCGGAATGAAATTATCCCAAACTTTTCTCAGTTGCCACGTGCCAAGTTCCTGGAGAAGTATTTATTCAAGCCATACATTTATAATCATTGCTGTCACTCTTTGCCAATTAATTTCCTCAAAAGACTTAAAATGGGGCAAAAATTGAAAGGAAATCCATGCTCATAGTGAGGAGAGATTCTGGTGAAATTTTTCATGAATTGCTAAATCTTAATCTTGCTAAATCTTTTTTGCAAGATGAATGAGCTTCAATTATGCTTTCTTCGATTTATTAAACATTACCTTTTAGTTTCTACACATCTTGGACTTTGGATGATTTCAGGTTTGTTTCATAAACTAAAAGTTGTCAGCATTGATAACCCCTTAGATGTCAAAACAGTAGTTAAAAAATAAAACTGAACTGCATTGCTCAGACAGAAACACATACACAATTATATTTAGTTCTAAGATGCTTGTACAGGGTTAGAAATAGAGGAAAATGTTATATGCTTCCACAGAAATACCTTTTGTTCTGTGTATTAGCACAAAGTTGGAGTCACCCATGACTAAAATAGATTAAAAGCAATGAAGATTGCTTTCTTCAATTTTTATGATGATACGGTAAATTTCAGCCTCATAAAAGCCATGTTACAGCATTTTTCTATCTACACATGGAACCTTATATGTATAAGAGAGAAGTTTCATTTGTGCTCTTGTGGCAGCAAAGAGCATTCAGCTGAAGCGTCATGGTGGTACAATGTCAAATAACCTCAATTCTGAAACAGAACACTTTCAGGTCACTGCCCAAGTCATGGGTCCTTAAAAAACGATGTGGGGGGATGTGAAGGATTATCAGAGAACTAAATAGTCACCAATTCAGTGTAGCAGTCAGCCAAGAGTAGTTTCTTTTTCTGAAGGTGTCTGGCTTACCATCTCTAGATAGGGATGGATCATGTGGGAGAAAATACAGGACTGAATAGGTTTTTTTTTTTTCAATACATTTTCCACTGTCAAAGAGCCATAATTTAAGATTACAACTTGCTATTTATTCTTCTAACCCATCAAAGGAAATGCTGGAATTATAAACAGTGGAAGACAGTGATTTGTAAAACATAACCATTTTTAAATTACTTGTTACGTGCTATCATGCATTGCACAAATATTGCTTAATCTACTCAACAACAGAAGAACTAGAAGGCTTCAGACTATCAGATTCTATTATTACTGAACTCAGAGGTGTCTTACCTGATAAACTGATAGATAAACCCTATCATCTATGCCTTCTTATAATCGTGCCCCATCTATTATTCTAAGAATCAATTTAAATGAAAACTTTATGAAACTTTCAAAGAGATTTTACTTTACATAGTATGATACATGATCAGATCACATTGACAAGATAGGCGGTTATCTGCTCAGTTGCTGAGATCATCTGGCTGCTTTAAAATAATTTGCTTTGTAGTGTCTGTCTGACACGAAGCCCTTTAAAAGATATTTTTCGTTTTGCTGTTTGCTTGAATTGTGCGTGTAAATACTATGGCCAAAATGGGTGCTTGTTCTGAAACACAATCCAATTTTCTTTCTTTCTTTTTTATAAATTTATCTATTTTATTTATTTATTTTTGGCTGCATTGGGTCTTCGTTGCTGCGTGCGGGCTTTCTCTAGTTGCGGCGAGTGGGGTTTACTCTTCGTTGCGGTGCGCGGGCTTCTCACTGCAGTGGCTTCTCTTGCTGCGCAGGCTCTAGGCGCGCGGGCTTCAGTAGTTGTGACACGTGGGCTCAGTAGTTGTGGCACGTGGGCTCAGTAGTTGTGGCGCATGGGCTTAGTTGCTCCGCGGCATGTGGAATCTTCCTGGACCAGGGCTCGAACCCATGTCCCCTGCATTGGCAGGCAGATTCTTAACCACTGCACTACCAGGGAAGCCCTCACAATTCAATTTTAACTTTTCAGTTCCGTGAAAATAATTTGCACATTCTCGTTTTATAAAGCAAATAATTACTTTATCACGTGCGGCTAGTTACAAAAGGAAAAAGGAGTTTTTGCATCCACAGCCTAAGAAGAAGGGGAGGGATGGGTTAGGGTTAGTACCTGGATAATCTGCCAGCCCATCTCATTAAGTTCTCTGGGCTTATTACTTCAAAGAACATAATAATCATAACCGTAGTTGTTATTATCGTTATTATGTTAATGAGGGTAGCAGAAGAGTGGTGTTATAGGTCAGTACTGCAAGATTTGTTTTGATCTTCGGATGCAACATGCTGTATAAGGGAAACAAACTTTTTTTTTTTAATTAAAAAAATATACTACACCATCCACTATGTACTCAGGTAAATTAATCTCCATTTAACAAATGGATGGTAGACACTGAATTTATTGACAGTGTTGCTATTATAAACAGTAACATTAAATGTAGACTAATTTGTCTAATCTAGAATTTGGGGGTTCCAGGGTCTCTGATATTTTTCATGTGGGATAGTCTCGTGATGAAGGCATTACAGAAAAGACAGAAAAGTGATGAGATCAATATGAAGACAAAGAAGAGGTGAGAAGTAGTGAATAAAAAATTCTTGACAATAAAAAAAAAGTGGATGAAAATCACACATTGGAATAGGGGTCAGAAAAAATGGTTCTAGTTTCAAGACAATCAGAGGAGAAGTTAATGCAGAAAGAAAATGACAAGCTACCTCTATCAATTTGGTGCCAAAAGGAAGTTTGGAAAAGTAACTTGGAAACTGATATCTTTTCTTTCCACTTCAAGTGTATATGATGACTTTCTAATCACATAAATATGTTTATGTCAATTAGTTTGCTTTTTATTGAACTAACTAACCAAACTGTTGTTTAAATAAAAGTACTTTGTTCATAGAAAGATTTCAGGGAGTCCATCTTCTAAAACACTCACTCTTTAGGAATTCATGAAATATTGACACTATTAATTTCTACTTTTAGGATTTTCTTTGCATTTGATCAAAACAAGAAAAAGATATCAAGAAATTGGTAGCGTGTGTGTATATGTGTATACATGTGTGCATATATCTGTGTGTGTGTGTGTGTGTACGTATGCTGCTTAACATTTATTAAGCATTTTAAGATGAAAATCATCTTGTTGATTATGAAGATGACTATGTTTCATATATTCTGTCTGAGCTTTAATTAATTAAGGCAAGGTTTTCCCTATAGTGTAGACCACAAATTATCTCCAGGAAACTCCTAATCCGCCTCTCTCATTTGTCATAAAGGCTCTCTGATGCAAGATACCTGGAACAAAGAAGCCTCTAATCAAATCAGCCTTTGCATTTCCGGATAAGGCCCAACACGTCAACCGTGCTAAAAAGCAGAAGGAATCCTGAAACGGAATTCATCGTAACACTATGAAGATGAACAAAGGAAGAGGTAAAGGAAAGCAAAATCACCCCTGGCCTTTGTCACTGAGCTCCTTCCCAACATCCACTAGTCAAAAGAGTTAAACTAGAAATATTCAAGGATGATTTTCTTTTTAATCTGCTTAAGAATAAAAGCAGCAGAAAAACAAACCCATGAACAGTATTCAGGAGAGAAGGAGAAACAATTAAATCACAAGTGTCCTAAGTTATTCTCATCACTAGTTTCTGTCCATAGCTCTCCGGGTTCTCAGGGGTAACAGAAGGAGGGCCGGGGCTGCCCTCTTCTCCCTGGGAAATGGATGATTTTAAGCAAAACACAGAACCCCTGGGGGGATGGCGGCTCCACTCTACAGGGTAGAACAGCTTCAGTCAGGCCTCACTCCCTCAGCAAATGCTCTCTGAACCCCCTCTACGTGACATGAGGTAACACACAGCAAAGCACTTCAATATTTTTAAGATGCTACCCAAAGGATTTTAACTTTTCTAAACGCATTGATTTTTCACTCTTTCTGCACGCATCACGTTTACAACTTCTAATACCTTGATATGTTTCCTGTTTGCAGAGATGCCAAGTTTTGATGGGAGCGGGGGGAGGGTGGAAATGGGGACGGGGCAGCAGATAAGAATGGAATAATCCCCAAAATATCACTAACAGTCCTTACAGCCATTCTCTTAGGAGCATATGTAGGAGAGAGCTGAAGAGCCAGCTGAAGAAGGGTAAGGGAGAGTTGTGGACTGTGCTTGCAAGGACTTCTTGTTGACTCAACACTGAGTGAATTTTCAGCTTCCAACCCTTCCTCTCTTCTTGGTCCTGAGACTGACACACAGTTCAACCTCAAAATCCCCTCGCCTCAAACCCTAAGTATACCTGTACTTGAACAAACGGCCAAACAGCTCAAGTGTGCGCTGGAGTCCCCTGGCATGATTAGTATACCAAGGCAAAAGAAGAGCTTCAGAAGTGTCTTAGTTAAAAAAGAAAATCCTTCTAAATCAATAGGTATACTGGGTTTTGTAATACATCAAAGGTAAAAAGTCCAGGTGTTTGAAAATTTAATGACATAAAAATGCTCAAAATAGAATATTAAATTTGTAAAAGCAAGATAAGAAATTGAATATATAGCTAGACATCATTTTGGTAAATGCACATAACTCCATGGGATAAGAATAAGAAACGTATAACGTCATTTTCTTTTCTTTTCTTTTTTTTTTTTTTTGCAATTTTCACTTTTCCAATCTCTAATGAATATAAGAATAACAAAAACAATAAACAATATTTCTAATTGGCAGGTTTAGGGTTCAACCTGGCTAGGAAAAATCAAACTTCACTGTGTTAGCCCATGCCATGAACCAGGAGTATGGATTTTGAAAGCCCTGACCCCATAAGACCAACTTCAGCCATTTCTCCAAAGTAACTAATGAAATATTTTTTAGCCAAATGTAAGATGAACTATAATATGTTAAAGAAATCCACTTTAGAAACCACTCTATTAACTCAAATGTCAGGACACAGCAAAGAAAAGCTCTTTAACTACATGCCAGACTCCAATATGACTTGACTCATCTGATCCACTGCTTTCTGGACAGTTAGCCATTGGATTTTAAACATCCTGAACAATTCAAAATGAATGTAGCTTTTGGCATTCTTAGTTATTTTCCTCTTCTGGCATCCATAGGAAAAGTTTTCTGTATTTATAAGATGTGGGATTTGCTTATCTATAGAACTCTTTTGTTATTTCCATTTGGGCCTGGGGGGCATGGGGTGGGAGGTCTGGAGTGGACCTTGGTAAAAAGGAAGTGCCAAAAGATGCTTGCCAAAGATTCAACACATCTGAGACGTTATGAGTGTCCAAATCAATACAGTTGGCAAAAACATCATGTGGTGTGCATGCCTTATTCTTTCACTTTCTGCCCTTTTTCCCTGTAAATTTTCATATTGGCCCTTTATCAATCTCATTCTCATTATGAATGAGAAATAGATAATGAACATCTAGAATAATGTAAAATAAGCAGTATGACGGCAGGGATATTTTGAGGCTTAAGCAAGTCATTCCTAGAATGGATTCAGTTGTCAAAACTGTTTCCATATACACCCGCAGTACACCCTGCCTTGCAAGCTTTGGATATTTTACTTTCTTACATTAAAGGGAATATCCTTTATCAAGGAATGTTAAGGAAAAACCTCTATTCTGCATAACCCAAAGAAAACTGTTATTAAATGAAAGGGGAAAAAAAGGACTTATTGTTGGTAGCAGAAGTTGGATCCATACCGATTATAAAAATAAAGGCTCTGGACACCAACACGTCTTTCTCCTTTTTCTACTTCTAAATGAAAGTTGTAGGTTTGTCAGAGTCAGCAATGCTTACAGACAAGACAACTCCTACTTCCTCAAAACAACAGGAATCTTATAGTACAGAATTTAAAGAGAAAACTAGTATTTTGCTCTGGAAAGTAAAAAAACCAACTAAATATGAGAGTAATGCTTGGTGTAACTAATGATGCCCGAGCATGATCTGGGATTATACTCTGGCTCTGGCATGCATAGAGCAAGCAGCAGTCCCAATATACCAGGTGAAACAGCTCTGTGGTGACGTTGGTAATCCAGGAATCTCACCATCAAGAAGACTCATTCCACAATCTGTCTTAGTTGGCACACAGCCAAAACCAACACAACCCGACACCTACACTCTTGAAAATCACCTACACTCACATTTTTCTGATCAAGAGCCATTAGTGATGTAAACAGGAGGATTTTCATGAGCTCAGCCACACAGAGCACTCCGTTGACATCACAAAGCACGAAAGCACGATACCTCTTACCAGGAAATCCTGGCTGGGACTCTTCTCAGGGATTAAACAGCTGAGGCAGGGGGAATGTGGACCTTTAACCAAGACCACACATTTTAAAGAAGCAGCATGGTCACCCCTCCTCCCTCTCAGCAGCATCATCATGTTGAAAGCAGCTCTTTTGCCCCTTTCCTGTTTGCCCATTTCTGTTCTCCTCTAACCTTAAAAGAACCTAATTATAGGACGGAGATCACCAAGCAACTGAAACTAACTCCTGACCTGTGCTCCCCTGAAAGCACACCATGCCTTGTCTAACCTGTTGATTCTTTTCCTAGATAAAAAGAAGAATGAAGAATTAAGCAGTTAAAAATGACTAGCTCTCTAGGCCCTAAAGCCCCCCCTAAGCAATCCTGCAGGCAGATCACAACAGGCAAGATAACATCTGAAGAGAGTCAGCCAGTCTGCACTCAATGGAGAATGATGCAGAATCCAACCTCAAGACTTGATGAGTCACTGAGATTCTTCTCCCCGCTTTTTCCCTTTAAAAAATGTCATGGCTGAGCTGAATCTTCAGAGTAGGTCTCTGGACACGAGTCCACCTTCTCCCCAGATTGCAGCTTTTCTGATTAAAGCACGTTTCTTTTTTACTGACACTTGGCTCTCGAATTTTTGGTTTATGAGCGGCAAGCAGCTGAACCTGGTTACAATGTGTGGGAAAATGTCAGAAGACCTTGTTTATAAAGAATTCAAAGAGGCAAATGCATTTCGGAACTGATAACTTGTTTGAAATACTCTGGGTGTGTCAGTCATCAAAATCAGTCAGCCAGTTTTAATGATTAAGTTTGAGAGAAGACCTTCCTTATAAATAATCCAACAGGGAGAGAGGAAGAAACATGTGAATTCTAAGTCTTTGCCCTGGTGAAAAACATCTTTCTAGCAAGCACTTACTCCATCTCCACAAATCCACAGTACTATTAGAAGCAGGGGTAATTTTAATATATAAGGAAATTATATTTATCACTATGCTTCCCTAGGAAATTCTACTTTTCAAAATTTGACCAACTTCATAAAAAAATGATACCATTGTTTTGATCTTCACACCTTAGATGGACAAAAATAGACTGAGGATAAACCACCTAGAATTGGGGTGATGTTTCCAGAGCTTTTTGTGCACTGTCAGTTTCAAGGCAAACTGAAATTGATATAATAGGAACAGGGAACCAGGCTCTCATTTTTTCCCTTGAAAAATATGAAAATGTTGCTTCTATTTGCAAGTCTGAAAACCAAAGAGGGAAGTCAATGAATCTAAATTGAACCTTTCGTGTATTGCTCCTAGAGGGGTTTTTCACTTGGAGTTACGGTGATTTCCATTCCTTCTCCTGGAAGCAGGGCACAAGAGGGCAGACTTTGAAATGCTAAAGAACAGTCTCAGATTTCTGCCTCACATTCATCTGAACACGTGATTTTGAAGTCTCTCTGCCAAAGAGCCCTATAAGTTTATAGGGTTTACGCATTCAATATGCAGAAAAGGGAAGTAGGTAGAACTAAATCCTAATTTCCAAGCTAACATGGATAAATTCACCTTTCTCTTTACTGCTTGGGACCCTAAGAAATTTTGGTGCAGAGTCAAAGAACTGTTAACAAAATAAGTTCCCTTTCAAGAAACACAAGGTCAAGATCAGACAGCAGACAAGAAGGAACAGAAATTGAAATTTTTGCATCACTGAATGAGTTTTAATTCAAATGAGAATGCACCTTTGAACAGAAAATATTAAATATTCTAATCACATTAAAATACGATATGCAACTTCTTGCTCAAGCTTTTTCTTTCTTTTCTTTTTTTTTTTTTTGTGCGGTACGCGGGCCTCTCACTGTTGTGGCCTCTCCCGTTGCGGAGCACAGGCTCCGGACGCGCAGGCTCAGCGGCCATGGCTCACGGGCCCAGCCGCTCCGCGGCACGTGGGATCTTCCTGGACCAGGGCACGAACCCATGTCCCCTGCATCGGCTGGTGGACTCTCAACCACTGCGCCACCAGGGAAGGGAAGCCCTCAAGCTTTTTCTTTTAATACATTGTTTAAATCAATGGAGGTATCTTCATTATACTTTTAAAATCCTGATTCTAAAAATTATTTGCTATTTTTACTAACTTAACAATCACTGCTTTAATTAAACAACTAAATAAGGAAATGTTTGTATTAACTTCCTACATCTACGGTCACGCTATGTTTGATACACCTCCAGTGTCAATGGCTTGTTTTTGAACAGTGCTAGTAGAAATTATATTGCCTCTTTCCATTTACCAGCTTTGAAAAACTGAATAAATGTACCAACATGTTGACTGCCTCCTTAACCTTAAAATATTCCTTTCCCTGGAACATAGCGCATATATCACTAAAATTACATGGATGAAGGAGCTACAAATTGAGAATGTTATTATTAATAGGCTGTCGAAATCTGTCGAAATCTTACATTAACTATGGTACTTCAGAGCTCATATTCTGAACAAACTGAATGAACTAACTTGTGGACTTTAATGAATATTTAGCCTTATTTGAATATTCCATGAAAAAAGAGAAAAATATTAATAATGATTTTGGAGGAATAGTATTTCCTATGTGCTTTTTGTAATAACGGTACAATTACAAGCTGAGAATTCACACATAGCATCACTAACATAAAAGGATTTGTAAGGCTAGGTAGTATGCTGTGGGGATACTACACAGAGATTTATAGTAGAATGGGCTGACTATAAATCCAATACGTAATTCCATATGCAATTTCCACATCAAAATAAACCTCAGTACACAAATTACTGGCACTTATTAAAGAGGATATATATCCCAAAAGAATTTTGATTCACCAGCAACAATGAATAATGTCAATATAGGATAAAGTAAAAATGTCTTTCAGTTCTGTATTTTATCCATTTTAATCTTTATAGAATATCAAGGGAAGAACAATTAATATTATTTAACTGAGTGGCCCCTTCAGGAAGAAACAATGACTACTTCCTGGAAATTGGAGCATAAGTCACTTCCTACCATAAATCTACTCACTCTGTAAATGTATAAATATGAAAAGACTTAGCAGGACACAATAAATACATGTTGAATAAATATATGACCTTGTCATTCAGAAACCCATTAATTTAACAACCTCTAAATCACTTATGTGTGCAAAATCATTTCCTTCCTTCCTTCCCCATATTCAATTAGTCCTGAGGAATTCTTTCTTCATAGTCTCTCTTATACTTATGGTTTTCTTCCCACTCTCTCTTGCACTATTTAGATTATCATCATCATCATTCTTCTTATTATTTTAATGTCTGGACCATTAGTTTATTCTGTGACATCACTTTATTCCAGAAGACAATAATAGTACCCAGCTCGTGCTTTTTTGTGAAGATTGGATAATACACGTGAAACATGGAGCACACAGTGCATGCTTCATAACCACTAGCTATCAACCAATCCCTTCCGATCAAACTGGCCTACTATGTGCCTACATGCCCATTTCACTCTTGACCTTCCTTTAATCTGAAATATACCTACACCCATCAGAATTGTATATATCTTTCAATGCCCACTTTGTTTCCTTTATCCCTAAATTGAACTAAGTACCCTCATTCAAGGCTTTATTCACTGTTCCCTTCTTGAGGCAGCCTACTTTTTTTTTTTTTAACATCTTTATTGGAGTATAATTGCTTTACAATGGTGTGTTACTTGCTGTTTTATAACAAAGTGAATCAGCTATATACATATCCCCATATCTCTTCCCTCTTGCATCTCCCTCCCTCCCACCCTCTCTATCCCACCCCTCTAGGTGGTCACAAAGCACCGAGCTGATCTCCCTGTGCTATGTGGCTGCTTCCCACTAGCTATCTGTTTTACATTTGGTAGTGTATATATGTCCATGCCACTCTCTCACTTCGTCTCAGCTTACCCTTCCCCCTCCCGAGGTCCTCAGGTCCATCCTCTATGTCTGCATCTTTATTCCTGTCCGAGGCAGCGGACTTTAATCGTTCTATTTAAAATCACCGTGCTTCTCCAGAGAACTATGACCACCTTACACTGGCTATTTGCTCCATACAAGTTGCCACCTTCTAAAAGAGTACATGATTGACTTACTTACTTATTATCCTTTTGTCTGTTTTCTTCCTTTAGAGATGAACTGCTAGAACAAAGCCTACTGAGTCACTCAATAAAGAATATGGAAAAATGGAAAAAATGAAGTTTTTCCAACCCTAAAAATTTAACCGATTTATGTAAAGTAGCATAGCTTTTGGAAAAAAAGCACAGTGAGGTGGCATTCCCATGTTTTAGATCTGTCTCTGTTTCTTACTATGAAAATATGTAAGCCAATCATTTCACATTTCTGTATCTTGGTTTCCTCAGGAGTAAAGTAAAATATTTTGATCAGGGCTTCCCTGGTGGCACAGTGGTTGAGAGTCCGCCTGCCGATGCAGGGGACACGGGTTCGTGCCCCGGTCCGGGAGGATCCCACGTGCCGCGGAGCGGCTGGGCCCGTGAGCCATGGCCGCTGAGCCTGCGCGTCCGGAGCCTGTGCTCCGCAACAGGAGAGGCCACAACAGTGAGAGGCCCGCGTACCGCAAAAAAAAAAAAAAAAAAATTTTGATCAGCTTATCTGTAAGAGCTCTTACATCTTTAAAATGTCAATAGTTCTCCTGCAATCCTGTTTCATAAAATTCAGATACTTCCAAATCACTGTTATCTCATCATGGAGAGCTCCAATCATCACATTAATTTACTGACTACATCTGGATAATGAGTAGATTTCTGCCTTGCTAAAATGATAGAATGTGAAGCTTCTGCAATTGCTCTCCAACAACGAAGAGAATTTCATCGTCTTCTTGTGGACCGGACCTGCACACTATTTTGTGGCAGAGTAAGAAGTCACAGCAGTAAATTTAAAGCATGCACCCATATACTTGTCCACAGCAACGTGAATAGATGGCATTTTGCCAGCAAGGAGGGCTTTCTCTCTCAACCCATCTAAACCATGTAGCTCTGTTTCTGGCTGACAGGTAGAGTGATGATTATCCTTCTCAGCTCTCCTTCTAATTCCTGAGAACAATGCAGATAAGATGGTAACACAAATCACACAGAGGAAAAGCCACATGAGCAAACCAAATGAAAATGGTAGTATATCCACGTCTTTGTCAATATGTCCCTTGGAATTCCTGTCCCTTTCTTCAAGCCCGTTATAGCAATAGCAAGGTATCAAATTTAGAATTCAAGGAAATGCAACTTAATTTTAAAAAACTGCATAGGGCTTCCCTGGTGGCGCAGTGGTTGAGAGTCCGCCTACCGATGCAGGGGACACGGGTTCGTGCCCAGGTCTGGGAAGATCCCACATGCCGTGGAGCGGCTGGGCCCGTGAGCCACGGCCGCTGAGCCTGCGCGTCCGGAGCCTGTGCTCCGCAACGGGAGAAGCCACAACAGTGAGAGGCCCGCATACCACAAAAAACAAACAAACAAACAAAAAACCTGCATAATGGTAGCTCACGATTACATAATGCTTACGTACCAGGGACGACTCCAAATGCTTTATATACATTAACTTATTTGATCCTCATAAAAACCTCAAGAGGGAGGTATAATTATTGCCACTACTTCACAGACAAGGAAATTAAGGCACAGATAGTTTATATCATTTTTCTCTGTGCTAAAAGAAAAGATTTGGTTTAAATCTGCTCCATGATGCCTTAAAGCTCTGAAATTCTAATTGCAACTATGTAATAACCCAGTACATTTAAAATATATATCAGTCTGGGGTTAGAATTCCCAATATAACTCAGTATGTCCTAATGAGCTCAGTTTTCAAGAAAGTTTAACCTAACCCACTATGTCCTCAAGACATTACCGGACTCGCCATTATGAAGATTCTATATTTGATAAATCCCATTAACAAGTAGCATAGATTATCAAAAGATTTTGATCCAAAATGGATAAAGTTAAAGTTTCAAGGTGACAAAGCATCAGCTATTTCGAAAACTCAGCAATCTAGAACAACCAATTTCCAAGGATTTTGAGAGGCCGAAGACTTATTATATTGATCCCAGTGTTTTTATAAATAGTTTACTGATTAGTAAAGTGTAGGTCATAGGCTATGTGTACCTGAGGTTCCAGAGTGCAGATGAACTATAATTAGAGGATCCCAGGCATATGAAACTGCACTTCCTAGGCAGGGGTTAAGGGAGATACCTCCTTGCTGTCGTTGAAGTAGAAAGATAAAAAGACTGAAGTAATTATTTTATATATATATTTTTTCCCTATGTAAACCCAAGTCTTCACAGATGACATGACATTGTTTCTTCTCTTCTCTTTGAAAAATCATAAGAGTTGTCTGATGGGAAAACTATAAAAATCCAGCTTGCTCTAAGGATTATAGCAAGGAAAGATCAGAGTGGTAACACTCAATGCTGCCACTAATCACTCTTAAGATTTGCTTTGTAGGCAGTACTTAGCAACATGTACCAATCAATGGTTACTGATTCCTTTTGCTCCCAGAAGACCAAGCAATTATGACCCAGGAAGCTCCACCAAGGGATTACAAACAAATGCTAACAAGAGTTCAATTCCACTGTCTTTAGATCATTCCATTTATTTATGGAGATTTTATTGCATAACACCAACATATTTCATCAAACAAATACTTCCTGTTACTTAGCAAAGGAAGAGGCAACAATGAAAGTCATCAGGCTATTCGTAGTCAAGTCTGTGGTTCAGGTCTCATTCACTCTCCCTCCCCCACCCCATCTAGGGAGAAACCACAGGTCTAGACCAACTGCTCCATATCCTCTGATGCTCTGAGACCCTGGCTTCAGAGGAGGGTGGGAGAATTGAGGAAGACGTGCAGCAAGATCACTGGAGAAGAAGGAATGGTGGGGAGAGTGAAGAGAAAAGTAACTGTGGGATGGCAAGGACGTAAGAAATGAGGGGACGGAGAAGAGAGGAAAACTAGAGAAATAAAATTATATCAACATCGGACACCAACATAGGTAGCAAAGTTAAGACTTGAAACTTCTGGTGTCATTTGTTTGCCTGTTAATTATGTTTCCTTTGCGGCCATCGTCTTTGTCCACAACGGTGCTCTCATCTTCAAATGCATATGAATATATGGACATCTGGTTTAATTTTAAATTATGAGTTTTTAATAAAATGAATTTGGAAGACACTTTTTTTTAAAGTAGAGAATTATATGAGTATTAAATTCTGTACTAACTTTTGCTTAAAATAGAGCTCATATATTTCCCCTTCGGCTGAGATAGCAGTATCTCAAGAAAGGCAATTCAAACACTCAAGTGCATGTCACTGAAAATTATAGTAAATCAAATCTCGTCTTGTCACACTATATTCTTGATGAAAAATTTAAAATGCTTTAGCTTAGGAAGCTTTCCAGTATAATTCATCAAATTTTATTGGGTCTATCAGCTTATTTCCACTGCACTGTCAGAAAAGCCTATACCCCGGTAAAATCTGCCCTAGTATGTTGTCAAATATTTTCCCCTTAGAAGTGGTGGCCTCATTGCTCCAATACTGATTTAGAGTCCAATTTCTGCAGCAAATCTATCATACTTGAATAAATAAGAATCAAGATGACCAAAGCATAAAGTTTTCACATATTTCTAGTTCTACAGTAAAGAATAAATGAAAACACATATATTATTACTGATTACTATACATGTTTGTAGATACAGGGCTAGAGTTTTGTTTTTATTTTTGTTTTTAAAGTTATTGATAAACAACATTTTTCTCTATACTTTAAGTGACTTTATTTACCCAATCTTAGTTATTAATTATCAAATCATTTCTCCTTTTATTTAGGATATTACATGTATAAGCTAAACATACATATATTATTTGTAGAATTCATATATATATATATTGTATTTTTAACCAAATTAAAATAACATCTATGTTTGACTTGGCTCGTGTAAACTTATTCTAGGTAAATTATTTTTTTAATGCATTTTGTGAAATTCTGAGCTTAATTCCTATCTTTTGGGGTCCAGAAATTCCAGTTTGGGACAACGAAAAATGTTAGGTGAACATCATTTCCATTCAGATAAAGAAGGATTCACGATCTTTTCGGTTCAGCTCTTTCTGTGCACTACACCTAAACTGTATGGATTATTTTTTACTACCCTAACCTTCCCATAGAAGGTACTTTCATGACAAACACAATTTTAGTTACTACCTGTCTTTTTCTCTCTTACAAGTAACTCCTCATCATTCTCTCTGTAAGAAAGCCCCTCACACCGTGATTTTCGGACATTACCCAAACAGTAATAATCTATGTATCCTAACCAATTTTTTTTATGGGGAAAAATCACTCTTTTTAATGATACTATGGTTTAGGAAATTAGTAAAGTTCTGTATCACTCTAACACATAACAAATTAATCCACTTGTTAAGCCTCCCTACAATTTATTCCTAGGAATGTTAACATACGTGAATACTGTTTATATGAATGGTGCTAGAGAGAGGAAGAAGAAAGTTAATACTTCTTAAGCCCTGTTCTAACATCAGGAATTTTTTTTTCCACATAGAGTAACTTACGTAGCCCTTAACACAATCTCATGAATGTTTTAGGGATTAACATTCCCATTTGTTCTGATGTAAAAACTAAATCTCAGGTGGTGAAGTGATTTGTTCAAGGTCATACAGCTTATAAATGGTAGAACTGGGATTTGACATCAAGTTTCCAATACAATTTCCACTGCACCATGATGCTTCTTCAACTCTTATCTTCTAAGTTTTGCATAAGCTTTCGCCAACTCCCAAACTTACTCTCCAGATTTTGTTACAAAACTACTCTGTCAAGATCAAAGGAGGAAAAGAATAAAGTGAAGAAGGGTGTCAAAGTAGAATGAGAGAGAAAATTGGTACTGGTTTCATATTTACTATATTTTAGGCTTAGGACTTGGTGTTTTCCCATAACTCATTCAATCCCCCAAACAGCCTCAAGAGATGCATACTGCTATTCTCATGAATAAATGAGAAAACAGATTCAGAGGGATGATCTAACTTGCTCAAGGCTGTAAAGAATGGAGGTAAGATTCAAATTCCGGTCTGCCCCTCACAGACTTAGAGAACAAATTTATGGTTGCCGGGGGAAAGGTGGGGGGGAGGGATAGACTGGGAGTTTGGCATTGACATGTATACACTGCTATATTTAAGAGAGATAACAAACAAGGACCTACTGTATAGCACAGGGAACTCTGCTCAATATTCTGTAATAACCTAAATGGGAAAAGAATTTGAAAAAGAAGAGATACGTGCACATGTAAAACTGAATCACTGTGCTGTACACCTGAAACTAACACAACATTATTAATCAACCCTACTCCAATATAAAATAAAAATTAAAAAAAATTCTGGTCTGCCCAACCGGAAAGCTAATGCCCTAGGGCAAGACAGAAATCAAAGCTGTAAGAGATATCAGCTGTAAACTACTCAGTAATCTGCTTGGAGCATGAATGTTCCTCCACAATGTCACTGATTGAATACCTCCATTAAGAAGAAACTAAATTCTTTCCAAATAAGTAGCGCACTTCAGTCGGGGCTAACTTTAATTGTTAAAAAATTTTCCTATATACTACGTTGTTGGGAAAGGGATGTCCAACCTCCACTCCAGAGGGGCGTCCTACACTGATCAAAATCAGAGGGGTAAAACTCTGTTCTCTAAAGAAGACATCTATGGTGGAGTGATGAAAGTTTTACTAGTTAGGATTTAAATAATAAACAGGAAATCACGATCATTTAAATTAAGGCAGTACATACTATTTGAACATAAAGGCTAAAAACAACTTGGAAAAGAAAAGCAGGGTATAGAGAAGAAAAGGATTATTTCAGTTTTTAGTCTCAGCACTGACACTAAGTAGCTGTAGTGTCCTTGGGCAAGTCACTTCACTTTTCCAGATCTGAGTTTCCTCCCTCAGGAAGTCACTCAGATAATCTCTCCAAATGTTCAACATAGAAAATTGTATGATTACAGAATATCAATTATATTATTCAGAAATGACCTTTGAATGTATATACACACACATACAAATAGTGGGTTCGATTCACTGCAGTAAAGATGGCAACAAGGTTTGAGATGATGAAGATCGATCTTATTTCATTCCTACTCGTGTGAATGATATATGAACCCAAGTTTCTTTTCAATTTGAGAACTAGATAACTTAATGACAGATTCCAGCCTTTCTCTGGACAATGAAACTAAAAATCCTCAGGATTATGTTAATGCCCTTGTTCTGTAAGCCATAACAATACACAGAAAGTATGATTGAAAAAAAAAATATTTACAGCTATCAACTTGCTAGAATCTGGAAGTAAGCTTACATTCTTTACATGGCAGCGTTATGGATATATTTTCCATTTTAAGAGAGTGTTCCTAAACAGATATTATCTTCCCAACCACTTCAATGGTTTGGTTAAATAGTGTCATAGAGGCCAAACAGGAATCCGCCAAAGTTACCCAGCTTGTTGGTAGCAGAGATGGGATGGGTGTCGCTTTAAGATAAAGGACATTGTTGGGTAAGTGTTCAGTATTCCACAGATAGAGGAGTACTACGGGAGGAACAGGAATGGCAGTCAAAATGTGAATAAAATGAAGGTAAGGGGAAGAAACACTGAATTCAGAGAGTATCTGTGGAGGAAAGTCAAGAAATAACTCGAGCTGTGCAAATCGATTCTTAAAATCCACTAGAACAAAAGCTCTATGAGGGCAAGGACTTTCACTGGTTTTTATTGTGATATAACCAATCTAGAACAGTGCCTGGCATATAGTAGGTATTTGATATGTATTCGCTGAATAAAGAAAAAGAGGAAACAATAAAAGAAAACTGAATCATGGACATAACAACAATAATAAAAATGCAAACACGAGCATAAAAGCAGACATGGTATAGTTTATGGCTGATAGAAAGTTCAATAGATTCGGTGGACAGGAGTTATAGTTCTAGTTCTCAGGGGCTTCTAGCTCAACACTAGATAAGTCATAACTTTTTTATGCCTTTCTCAATCTATAAATTATCTCTTCCTTCATGTTTTAAAAGGATACGATGAGGTATTATTAAAAGGGAAGGAAGAAAGAACAGAGATGTATGGCCTGGGACATAATGATTTTCTGGGAATGCAGAGATGCTGATATGTATATTTATATGTTTATATAGTGGAAAAGAAGGAGAGATAAAGAAAAGGGATGAAAGTTTGAATCGATGGTGCCAGTAACAAACCAGTATATTGTTTACTGGATGGAGACATTTTTTGGTATGTGTTTTTGTAATATGTGTAAGTACTGTCTGGTATTAAAATGCAATGAAGTTCTATAGGAAAGAAAAGGCAGGTGAAGATGTGTTGATATCTTAGAATGCAATGGAATTTTGACACATAAAGCCACCAAGGCATAATTAGGAAAATAAGAAAGAGTCAAGGTATAATTGGGAGGGTGGGAAGGGAGAGGAAGGAATAAGGAGAAATAATCAAAGTGGGATATTCAGGAAAGAGGTGAGCTGTATAGTCATCTGCTGCCTGTCAAGAAAGAGATCACCCTAGAAAACCTAAGCTGTTTTCAAAAGCAAGCGGAACATTGTATGTGTGATGAAATAAAAAAGAAAAAGGCCATAACTGCAGAAAATTTAGCAAGAGCAAAAGAAGAAAATCAGAAATTTTAATTTTATTTTTTTAAGTGAACCATACACATGTGACCAGTGGTCACACTTGAAGTACTCCCCTTAACTACCAGGCAGATGCCACTTAAACTACCAGAGTTAGTCTTCAGCTCTAACTCTCTAGAACAGGGGAAAAATGATAGAAGAAAACTGTTTAGGATTAAATTCTGGGAGATAGGACATTACTCTGTTTTCTACTATTTTGGATTTCCCTAAACCTTTCAGAGTTTTGTGAATTTTAGTAAAAGACTTAATTTTACTAAATCGTTCAGAGTCTGGCTTTCCTCATCAGTAAATTTATAAAATTACTTGGTTCAAATTGAGGAGCTTTCAGCTTTTTCCAGTTTTTAACATCTTAGGCTCTCAATAAATATGGTTAAAGCAGAGAAAAGTTATTTGGAATCACCATTCTGAAATACTATAAGAACAATTGCAAAGACCTAGAAAAATCTACTGGACTTAAAATGAATGCCACTTTTCAATGGAAGGGAAGAAATCCTATGGTATATTCAATTAATCGTGTTGAATTTTGCATATGGCAGTACTTCATATTGTCACTCTGGTAACAACAGTTTGCCGTGAAACCCAACAGTACAAAGATTTAAGACAAAGCAAAACAAATTTGGCTTAAGATGAAAATATTAATACATTCTAATAACAAAGAGTCTGTTGTCAAGCATGTTGTCCCACCCAAAAATATATTTTCTTTCAAGATGGTACCCTAGTTTCCTGGTTACAATTCAGTTAATCAGTTCTTTTTATAGTCATCTAAGTTTGCAATCTCCCAGAGTCAGATCTTTCCATATAAACAGAGGGTAAGAAAAATCTTAAAGCCCAGGCAAAGAAAACAAATGAATGGTTCCAGTATTAAGTGACTTGATGAAAACTAAAAACTTAACTAGTCACATGGCAATACAATGATCATAGTGGGAAACCACTAACTACACAGAAAAATTTTAGATTTACATATACATATTTTAATTTTTTCATATTTTATAAACAGTCTACATATTAAATTATTAGCCCTGTATTAGATTTCTTAGTGTCTACACGTATGAATAGATTAATATGGTGAGAACATGCAGTTATATTGCCTTATGAAAGACATACCCATTTTAGAACGGCTGACATAGCCTATACCTCTAAGCAATTTAAAAGGTGATATTCTGCCTTTTATTGTAATAAAGACAAAGAGTGTCTGGATTTTAGAAGAGTCAGTGAGGGAGAGGGTAATTCTAGTATTTATGGAATAAAACCCTAATGTGCTAATAGGTAGATTGGTTTGGGAAATAACACAGCAGACGCAATTACTAGGATTGTCTCTCTTCCACTCTCGCAGGCTCCAGGATAAAGAAGAATCAATTAGCCCTCAACAGACTATGACCTTGAAGGCTACAGCTCTGTGCATAATACGCTGAATATGCTGAGCCAGATAGAAACGGAGAATCAAGTCCTGAGACCACGGAAGAGCGTGGTTCAGATATGACAATGCCTTTTTAAAAAAATATAAGACGTGACAGCTTCGTGCATGTCAAAACCACGCAGGATGATGAAAGAAAAGACCCGGTTCTTCTGTGACTAAGCGACAGTTTCTTAATGGAAGAGCAAAAAGTGAAGCAGATTGCAAAATGACAACCTAATTCCAAGCTTTTTTTTCTTTTGCTTTCCTTCCGTTAATGGTTACAAGCTTCTTAACCAACAAGAGCAACCACTTATGAGTGTTTGAAAACAAAGCTCCCTGGACCAAATCCCTTTCCAAAATAAAAGGAATATAGACGCACAATTTTTAGGATATTCGTGTTTTTGTTGTTTTCAGGCACTAGTTCAAAAAATTAACCCAGAGTGTTCCACACAGCAAACCCTATAGGCAGTAAAGTGTTAACCAACTGTCTAGCCCTAACTTTTCAGGAGAAAACTACTTCCCAGACAGCTTTTGTAGGCTTATCTCCAACGCACTGAGAATGCTGCAGCTGTGCATCTGGCCAGAACCGGCCACTGTGATGCTTTTAGGCAGCAGTAAATCTTTTCCACTCAATAGAAATGCCAGAAAAATCAATGTCCTGGCTTGGAAAAAAGAAAAGAAACTGCATGGAATGTATAATCTATTAAAACACTTAGTAGAAGAATTTACCTTAAAAAAGAATTTCTCAAAACATCACAACGTACTTTTTAACATGGTCCTAGATCAGGAAACTGAGCTGGAGGTTTCTTTGTTTGCTTGTTTTCCTCTGATGACAAAATTACAGGGTTTAGTTGAAGAGTTTTTCATAGGGTCCTCTTTCTTTTTCTGGACAGCTAAACCTATTCAGGCACATTTTAATTAAAGACTTAAGTTGAAAATGATAAAGACAAAGAAGTAACCTTGTCTTCATGGTGAATTGTGCTTCTCTTTGCAAGATCTGTACTTGCTTTTTATAGCCTGTCATTTCATCTGGGTATTATTTCCCGGTCACTTTGCCAGGTGGGAAGAGGCGGTGAATACAGTGATGGCTGTCGGACCTTTAATGACACTTCAGGGATTTGATAAAGATACAGAGCAGTGTCTGCAGAAAGGAGGTTCTTCCCTAACTACACCTGAAAAACAAGCCTCTTTTTTCTTTAAATCTTTGCCACTGAAACTCGTGTGTATGTAATGAGCTTGAATCACAAATCAAGTTTTTCTGTGTTTCTAGAACACACGGCTCTCCTTCATACTGAATATATCTGAAAAAAGATGTCTGTATTCTTCATTACCATCTAGAGGGAACCAAAAGGGGTATTTCATCACCGAATCTTTACCCCCAACTCTCCTTTAACTCTAAGAGATTTTACACATGTTATTCAGAACCAAGTTCTCTGATCCTTTACTTTTTTCTAAGTAAATAGTCTCAATGGTGAAAAGTGATAGATGTTAGAGAAACAAAAATAAATTAGAAACATTTTTTTAAAAAGCTATAGAAAACTCCCCTTCTATAATAACGTTTAGAACAATCTGACTAGTCATGGTTTCATCCTTGACAACTTTTCCATTTTAAAGCATTGCAATGACCCAGAACAAACAGCTCTGTATTGTTTTAAGAGCGTGGCCTCTCTTTACTCAGGTGATGGACAAAAATGACACATCTAAAAAAAAAAAAAAATGATGTACCTTACTAATGGATCTTGTACTTTTTAATGACTGTCAAGGAAGCTATTTAAACATTTGATTCCAGAAAACAAAACTAATTGGAAAAACTATAATGGAAAAGAATATGAAAAAGAATATATACATGTATATGTATAACGGAGTCACTTAGTTGTACAGAAGAAATTAACACAACATTGTAAATCAACTATACTTCAATAAAACTTAAAAAACCTAATTTGGGAAAATCCTTTCATGCAGATTTGTGCCACTTCCTGAATAAAACAAAACTGCACCATAATAAGGGCTCAGCCACTCAAACTACTATCTGAGCACGACGGCAACCGTCTGATGCTGCTGAGAGGTGAGCGCTATAAACATCTAAAGATTTCATGCGGTATCAGGAAGAACCAATTAAAATACAAACGTGGGGAGAAGTGGTTTAGGGAACAGGAAGAAGAGATGGAGAAAGAGAAGAGGCAGCTTGGGCTGGCCGGGAGGCAGAGGGTAACAGAAAGGTGAGAAGAGGTGATCGGAAGTTTATATGGGAAAACAAAAGGACACAGGATCATACTCAGTGCTGTACAGAAGTCATGTTTATATATATATATGGATGTTCTGATGTTTTAATCTTAGAAAGTGTTAGAAATCAGTGGAATGTAACTGAAATTCAAGCATGGCTCCCAGACGCTGAAGTTCTGGGTTCCCCACCCCAGATTTAACAATCCAGGTAGAGGGAGCTGCTGCTAGAGCATCGGTTCTAACCAGCAGTTCACGAGGTCTTTTCACGCCTCTCTCCAGGCCACCCCGGAGCATCCCAGTCACATGATACACTTAAACCAAACCATGCCATTAAAATCCAAGAAGAAAAGGACACAGGTACACACTCTGGAGAACACTGCTGAGGACCTCAAGCCCACCCCTCTCCTCTACACATCATCATCTGTCTGTCTCTACTTACAAAGTTTAGGAGCAGTCTGGAGATTAGTTTCTGTTGCTTGTGGCTGAGTGGCTGCCTTGGGTGTTCTCACCTCAGGGTTCCGAGTGGGTGAAGGGAAGGATGGGGCAGTGGATGGCAGGAAAGAAAAAGCGAAAATACGATTCTTCGGGGTTGGTACTGCTGAAGGCTCGGAGGACACAACGGCATTGTCAACTTGCACTGTAACTTGAACCTCAGTTTCAGAGTGAGCCCTAGAGACAGGTGAAGTGTATGCCTCAGATGATACCCACACAGCTGAGGCTGCAGTTGGATCCAGAGAAATAATAGGGTCCTGGCCTAACCCTCCGGGGTCAAGGTGAGTGGGAGAGTCATACTCAAAAATCTTGTCCACAAACACCCACTTGAGGCCGGCGATGCAGAGGCAGAGGCTGACTAGGCAAGCCAGAATGGGGACGATGCAGATTTTCTCTGAGTTGAGGCAACCTCTCAGGCGCTCAGCTTCCAGGCAGACACAGCAGGGAACGGCCAGGCCCACGAGTCCTGGGGACCTGCCATCTTCGGTCTGGGTCTCCGGCATGTCTTCTGCTGCCGGAAGCCCATCCAGAGATGGGTCTGCACTCAGCTGAGTGGAGGGGCTGGAGGACCTCTCAGCAGCTGCCTCGGACATGTCTGGGGGATAAATCTCCATCGGCTCACCTCCAGAAGGCCTGGCCTCCTGCACCGTCCATTACCATCCCCCAGCCAAATGATACAGCATCTTACAGGGGGAAATCGATAAGTCCTCCAAGTCCAGAGCCATTACCCAAAGCAAGAGGAGTCCAGGAGCAAAGCAGGCGAAGAAGAAAAGAAAGCCTCTAGCAACTACCAAATAAAAGTATATTGTAATTCTTTACTGCTGTTTCTGGGCCACTTTTGCAGTTCTTTTAAATGCTTCTCCAAAGCATCCCGGCTGGTCAAGAAGAACAGAGGCCAAAAGAGAAACCGAGCTGATTTGTCGGTCAGTTAAGTAAACCAGTAGCCCAAACTGAAAGGCATGTCTCTCACCTCGAGCATCGGAAACTGGGGTCTGCTCAGATGGGGGAAACAACTGTCATGCAGGAGAAGTAAAAGCAAAAGCAGGACCAGCGGCGGCGGCGGCGGCGGCAGCAGCGGCGGCGGCAGCAGCGGCAGCAGTGACAGTAGCGACAGCATCCTGTTGTGTCGACGCGACGGCTGAAAGGGGCTGAATCATTACAGAGCAGCAGGTGCCTGCCCTCCGAGCATCCCTGCAAACGGTCTCATCGCAGAGGGATCTGAAGGCGAGAGCGCGGCCAGGAGGGGCGGTAACTGCGCTCCCCGCCCTGCCTCCACCCCTCACCCGGCAACCAACTATTCTTTGTCCTTCCCGAGCGCTCATTCACTTTCTGCCTCTGCGGCTCTTCCCTTCTTCACCGTCTCTCTCCCTTCCTCTCCCCTCCTCCTCCAAAAGCGTTCTCTCTCTCTCTCTCCCTCTTTCTCCCTTTCCCTTTCTTTTTCCTCCCCCCTCTCCCACCCGCCTCCCTCCATCCGCACTCTGGGGCTGCTGGCTGGTCTGAGTAAAATCAGTATACCCGGCAACGCGGGACTGCCAGTGACTTCCTATTTTATCCAATTAGAAGGAATAAAGGCCATCAAATCAAAGAGAAGCTGGCAGGCACCAGTTAAGCTTAGTCCCCATGGCCCCCAACCCCGTTCGCCCTCCTTCTCTTTTTTTTTTCTCCCTACCGAAGCTGCCCCAGTTTTCCACCCCAACCTTGCCTGCTCTAAGTCTTGCTGGCTCTCTTTCCTGCACCCACTGTTGGGTCAGAAAAAGCCAGCGATCGATGCTAGCAATCTAACAAAGCTGGGATGGGGCGCGGGGTGGGGGGGAGGGAGGGATGTAGGTGGGACCTTATGGGTTGGACCTGAGGCTTGGCAAAGTCTGATATCTGATTCCTCCCCAGAGAGGTAAGCTTTTCAACAGCAATTTCTTCCTGCCTGCTGCTGAGAGATAGCATTCCTTCCCCAGCCCTCTAATAAGTTTTGTACACCAAGAGGACTGTTATTACCTGATTTTTCAACCAACAGCGAGAACATTTTTTTTTTTTCTAACCATGGACAGCTCTGCCTTCAGCTCTTTTTGCAATGATTCTGTTAGACTTGGTGATGCCCAAGCGTGAAGTGCCGAGTGTATGTTGGAGGATGGGGTGCTAGGGGAGAGGAGAGAGGTTCATATGTCCCCACTCTGGTCCCCTTTAAATTTCCAGTGCCCTGTCCCACTCACAGCAGTCCTGGACTAACGTCCAGCAAACAAGAAATGCCGGTAAGTAAGGGAGCTACAGAGGAAGCAAAGGCTCCCACTTCATCCTGGAATTAGCCTTCATTGTGACTCCACACTGTTGGAGGTTGAATTCCCTGGGCACTGTAATATATACCACATGTCTTCAGCTATAACCGCACTGCAAAGATTAAGAAGAGTTTTCTATAAGAGCATGCCTTTGGGGTTAAGTCTCAGTAGCTTTACCTTACAGATAGTTTCGATGCTGACTTTTTTCTTTTTCCTTTTAAAACAGCAGTGGTGAAAAGACTGGAAGAAATGCACTGTACTTTAATAGAGTCCAAGCTGCCCTGACCCTCCAGTTCGTTGCGTGTCAGCACACGCGATACGCATCTGAATCTTTAATCCACACTTTACTGTGACTGGACACCTGAACGGTTTCCAAGGAACCATTTTGCTCACATATGTCAACAGGAGTCTTAAAAACTGTCTCTAAATCCATACTACATAACCATCATGTGAGTCCCAGAAGCAATAAAATCTAGAGCTTAAATCCTGAGAGAATCTGCTTTAAGCACATTATGTTTTGTATAGCACAATCTCCACTGCTTTGAAATATTTTTAAGCTCTGAGTGGGCATGAGCTAATATTATCATTTCTTTCAAGACTAAATTAGCCCGTAATTATAAGTGATTTAAAGGGTAGTAATATCTTAAAATGTGTTTGCAGTACTATCACTAACAACAATGACAAAAGCCTGAAGCAGTTTGCATAATTGTAATTATGACTCTGACAAACTTATGGGCAAAATGAATTATCCTTAAGTTCATCTCTATATAACCTGCACTGATATACCAGTAACTGGTACTTTAAAATAATTCATATGCCTGCTTTCTAGCTTTAACTATCTGATTTTAAAGCAGAGAGATTTTTCTTAAAGATTCTAGCAATGGACATGAAATTTCACATCACAGAAAATCTATATGGAGGCAATTACCGTATTCAAACTGAGAGGTATTGAGATTTTAATTATCAATATTCATGTAAATTCTCAAAATCAATATAGGCAAGTACATATTTGTACTAAATTAGAATAATTTATAATTCCTTTAGATATCACCCAGGTTAAATTTGTGGTACTTAACTCCTCAATTCTGCCCCAAACCAATATTTCACTCAAGTATAATATACTGGCATTTCACCCACAGCCAAGGTCACCTAGATTTCAAAGACCAAAATGGGATTCAGGCAGCCCAATCAGGCAGCTAAGAGAAGACACTGAAAACAGTAACCCATAGTTAAGAAGAGTGGTCCTTCACTTGCACCAATAACAACTACTCACCTCACCTCTATCATTAAGAACAGACGTACTCAGCAGACAAAGAAATTACTGGGCACTGCTCTTGTTGTCATATTAAAGGTGACCAACACTTACAAAGGAAGAGAACAGATTACGTAAAGGCTAGGATGGAACTTTGGAGACAGAATCCTGTCGGCTGCCACAGCTGTTTTTTCCCCTGGACTACACAAATCAGACTGTGGGATGTGTATATGTCCTCCCTGGAGATGTAGCCTATGAACACTGTGGCTTCTTGGAGCTAAGATCAGCTTGCAGGGAGCCAGCAACCTATAAAGTTGTTTCCCATCCAACTGGAAGGTAAACCTAATTGAGGAAAGGGAGTAGGACAGGAGGTAAAGAATAAAAGGAATTTTCCATTCGTTCTACCCTTGAGACTACGAGTCAGAAGTTGCCTTTATCCCTTTACCAAATCTCTATAGCAATAAAGAAGTGAGAACAGGGTAGTGTGAATAGGATTAGGGATCAGAATTTCATCCAATAAAACAAGCATGTTTGTAGGAAGAACTCCAAGTACACCTCACTTTAACCCTTTAGGCTCCATCTCCAATAAAGCTTACGAACACCGATATTTCCACGTCCCTTTAAAAAATGAACAAAAGACAGATTTCTACTACTTTTTTTTTCTTTTTCTTTTTACACATCACCTTTCTTTTACAATTACCCTGAACATGTTTGAAACTAGATGGAGATGGTGGTTGTACATCATTGTGATAAATGCCAATGAATTGTTCACGGTAAGATGGTCAATTTTATGTTATGTGAATTCCAACTCAATAAAAAAAAATTACACTGCACACTCATCATGGTTTCAGCTTCCCCAACATTTACTGTTAAAAGGAAAACCTAGTCTATCTGACCACTTTTACTAGTGGACTGCACTAAAATAATGAGACTTTGTCAAGTACAGGTTGCCCTTTCTTCTACAAAATCTTAGTAGGTCATGTAGCATTGAATCTCTGACAATTATTAATTAACTAAGAACTGTGAATTGATGTTGATGATGCAATACTGCATCCCAAGGAACTCAAAAGCACAAAGATATAATAAATTGATGTGTCATTGAGAGTTTCAATTCAAAAGAAATTTTATGAGACAATGAGCAAGGCTTATAACTCTCGCTCATTTTATGTACTCAAAATATTATTTCTCGTTGCTCAACACCATTCCATTCCCGTATTTAGAATATACCAGAAATATGAGCAAAAACTGGGGAGAGAGTGGCAGTTATTTGAACTATCTGTATTTTCAACACAGTGTGCTTTGTTTTGAAATGTGTGATAAACTCATCACTGGAATGTAAATTCCGTAAGGGCAAGCACTTGTGTCTGTTTGCATCACTATATCCCTACTACCTAGAACATGCCTGGCACACAGAAGGCACTCAGTTAAGTATTATTGAGTTAATGCATCAAAATGGAAACTCTACTAAAGAGTGATGTATCAACTATGGAAAAAATATCTTAAAGACATGGATATGCCATACAGAGTTTTATTTGCATGAATAAATGCAAATACTATTAAATTTCACTGTGTATATTGGAAAGAAGGAAAATCATCTTTATAGTGACTACTCTGAGGTTATATGGATGGATGGTCATTCATAATGTTTAATAGAGCAATATATGTGGAATCAGTTGACTTGAACAAATATCTTTGCTCTGTTTCATTACTATTCACTACTATAGGTTCACAGCACAAAGCAGCACAGCTAAGAGATAATTTCTGTTTGTTTTATCCTTAAATACTGTGGCAAATGGCACAAAAATACAAGGGATCATCTGTGTTTTTAAGTGCATGTATATGTATAATCTTATTTAAAGAAAATCATAAAGGCTGTACTTTGGTGCAGTAAGAGAAATTAAACATAAGGAAGAAATACATCTGCTAATCAATGCTAATTTAATACAAGTTCAGTAAAGTTTCAAAACATGGAAGTTTTTGAACTTGATTTATACTTAGGCACTAGCTATTTGTTTATAGTTCAGTTGCTGGTCAGCTGACTCTATAAACTGGTCCCCAGATGAATCAAAAAATGTAGTGTACAGCACCTCACTCTTACAAATGCCCTAGAAATTCGTTTTTTAAATCTTCTGTTTCAGGTAGAAACTGTTGAGCATGAGGTGGGCCACATGTGAAGGCAGTTATGAATTACTCGTAAGAGAGGACCATCTACTCAAGAGATTCTGAAACGTCATATAAAGGCACGTATAAAATAAGTCCTCACAATCTACCTGAAATAAAGGAAGCTTGCGGAAAGGAATGATCTGAATTGTTCTACTTTTAAATACAATCCAAATTTGTAAATTTGAAAAGACTTCAGCCAGAGGAAACATGTTAACAATATACATTTTCCTTAGAGTCTACACAGTTCTCTCCTTGTTGCTGATCAAAAGAAAAATGTAAAGCTCCACCAAAGGGAAAAAAGGGAGTGATAAAAATATATGCAGTTTCTAGAACTGATTTGGCATTCCAGTGAGCCGTCTAACCCGAGATTATGTTGTAAGGTCATAAGCCTTACAATACTCATACAAGCGGAAGTATCCCATTTAAAATCAAATGCCAGCTCTATATTTTTCTGCTATTTCTCAGTCCAAGGGGTGGGAACTCTTTCTGCATTGTTGCAATTTTTATTACTTTAAAACTATGAATTTGAAAGTCATAAGACAAAAATATCTTATGATTTGACCTCCCATTCAGAACTTCCTATCATAAGTCGTACCATGTATTGCTAGAGTCAGATCTGTTTAAGAATGACTTGTTTCTTTTCTCTGTATCTCTGAAATTATGTGGAGTGAAAGGATGTAGCCTTAATGCAAAGATGAACTGTAATCTCAAGAATAGTTAGATTTCGGGCCTCCCTGGTGGCGCAAGTGGTTGAGAGTCCGCCTGCCGATGCAGGGGATACGGGTTCGTGCCCCGGTCTGGGAGGATCCCATATGCCGCGGAGCGGCTGGGCCCGTGAGCCATGGCCGCTGAGCCTGCGCGTCCGGAGCCTGCGCGTCCGGAGCCTGTGCTCCGCAACGGGGGAGGCCACAACAGTGAGAGGCCCGCATACCGCAAAAAAAAAAAAAAAAAAAAAAGAATAGTTAGATTTCAATTTTTCATTGACTATTGGAGCTGGAACAGCCCTCGCCCATGAATTTTATCTTACAGAAGAAGGAAAAAACAAAACAAAACAACCAGTCTCCGAAGATAAAAATAATCTGCCTGGAGCACCAAAGTTAATTTCAAAGTCAAGACTGGAATTCAGGGCTATTGCTCCTCCTCTTTGAACTCATTTCTACAAAGGGAAGCTCTTTAGTTATGTACTAACCATGTAGATATCCTTGAGTTACTGCCAGACAATGGGCGGTTTAAATTTTCTATCATTACTGCCACGGGTTATCTCTAAAGAAACATCTCACTTTGATCTTTTACTGCAACTGTTTCTACTTGAAAGTTTAATCTATATAATGCTCCCATGACCACTTTTGGTCACAACTCTACTGAATATTCAGACCCTTTTTCTGGAGGTTATTAAGAAACGAATATTCATATTTAGACTCATTCAACAGCATTTCATCATTAAGGGGACACACAGAATGTGGGCTCTAATCGCTTACATGAGAAGGTCCAGAATAAAGAACCTAGAGATTATCATACTAAGTGAAGTAAGTTAGACAGAGAAAGACAAATATACAACATCACTTATACGTGGAATCTAAAAAGATGATATAAATGAACTTATTTACAAAACAGAGATAGACTTACAGACGTGGAAAACAAACTTATGGTTACCAAAGGGGAAAGTGGGGGAGGGATAAATCAGGAGTTTAGGATTAACATACACACACTACTATATATAAAACGGATAATCAACAAGGACCTACTGTATAGCACAGGGAACTCTACTCAATATGCTGTAATAACCTATAGGGGAAAAGAATCTGAAAAAGAATGGATATATGTATATGTATAACTGAACCACTTTGCTGTACACCTGAAACTAACACAGCACTGTAAATCAACTATACTCCAACATAAAAGAAAAATTAAATTAAAAAAAGAAGGTATAGAATAAAGAAACTTTAGTGAATGGAAGGGAGCTTATCCTCAGGAAAGAAGACTGTCACTCCAAAATAGGGATCAGCCCAGTATTACTGCGATGAATGATTCAAACACATACAATATCAAATGTTGTCAATATCTGAGAATTGGTGAGCCAGGCTCACATCCTCTTTTAATCTGGAGAATTAGAAGTCTGGGACACAGGAAGGAGTGATTGTCAGGAACAGGAAAAGGAAGGCTTCTGATGACTGAGTTATACTCTGAAATACGATTAGAAAATCCCAGGTCCAAATATGAAGACTTATTCCAGAGAAACCTATATTCTATTTGTTGACATAATCCATCACCTATATATTATTTTAAATAATATAATAAGACATATACATCATGCATGCTGGAATATTTGGATACAAGATGCATTCATATATGCAACTTACTTGAAATTGCATCAGAAATAAAAAGTTGATTGATAGATAAATGGATACATATTTGATAAAGCAAATATGGTGACTGTTAACACTGTAAAATCTAGAGATTGGGTATACATTGTTTACAAGTCATTCAACTTTTCTGTATGTTTCAAAATTTCATAATGAAATGCTAGAAAAAGTTTAAAAAGACTTTTTCATGGCTGTTTCTGACTACCATATATGTAGTATGTTTTATTATAAAAACTCCTAAGCCGATGCCAAACCAAACCAAATAATCTACCAATTCCACATTCGGTAACCTGCACTCAATTATTCTCCTTCCTCCACTGCACGATGCCTCCCCACCCACCTTCCCCCACCACACTTACTTTAAGATGAATTCCAAAATTATATCAAGAATATGATTCACCCTAATTTGAATCATTGTCTAATGACAATGGAGTATCTTTATATGACAAACCATTAGCTGCTGCAGAAAATCTAAGAGCTTTTCCTGAACCCACCTCCCAGACCATTCATTTATTGAGAAGGGATTTTTTTTTAATGTGATACTTCACTCGCTAGGGATTAGAACATCTATGAATAACATGAATAGGGAAATTGTACAGTTCATTCTACTGACAAAATGAGAAAGGTTGGACAGTAAGCTTCAGTTTGTTGAGAAAAAAAAAAAAAGAATCCTTTTATTCTTAACGACACTCCCATCTTGAACACATCTTTTTCAAAGATCAAATGGTCAGTGGACACTATAAGGCCAAAGGCTCTGATGTGGAAGTTGGGTTTCTCCACTGCTGTATTTCCCACCCAGTTATGCATACACATATTTTATAAAACTATTAAATATTTATGACACAGTACAAAGCCCCTCTAAAAGCATCTGTATTTAACTAAATCATGTCACTGACAGCAAGAGGCATGCACAGCAATTTAACCTAGCAGGAAAAGTACTTCTTTTACATCTCACTGCAATGCAGAGAGTTTCAACCATACGCTTATTTCTGTCCCCACATACCGTCCGTAAGAAGGGAAAGCTTAACTTAAGTGGTTCAAGGGGCTTTTAGACAGGCTTCTCAAATGAAACATAAATCTTTTGAAGTGTTTCTCAAAAATTCTTTCCTGAGGCTTTGCCAGGACTCTGTCACTAGAGGTCAGACAAATAACCCATCCTCAGGTTGTCTCCTTAACCCCGGGTTAAATACCTGGATTTAGCCCCATCTTTTCTTATATCACCACGTCCTTCCAAATGTTTGCCATAGTCTATCACTGACTGATGTCAAAGGCATCCAAAAAGTACCCATGTCCAAGTGCATCCCTCTCAGTCTTCCCTTTACCCACAAAAAGACTCCAAGTTTCGTATGGGCATATCAAAAGTTAAATTATTGTTAAACACTCATATACCTTAATACCAAAGAATCTCTTGAGACAAGTACTACTACTTAAGCTTTTTTTAAGGTACCTAAGCATTTGGTGATGCAAAAGAACAGCAGAGAGAGAGCTCTGAAATGAAAAAAAAAAAGTGCAAGAGAAGGCAAAACATCTTAGGCATCTTAGGCTCAGAGCTAACTGTACTCGTGGAGCCAGAAGGGTTCAAAATAACCTCTGGCTGGTAAAAAAAATGTGTTGAATGGGTACAAAAATAATTATTTTAGTGATATGTATGCTGTCAAAAAATCAGGGCTAAATGCTTGAGCTGTCCAACTCAAAATGAAATATTACTGTTATTCAGCCAACATACAGCAAGTGATTAGGAAATTTGTTGCTCAGCATTTAAACAAACTTCTTTTCACACTCTGGCAGGTAAAAAATGGAAAACCTCAGGATGACCTGCTTCTCAAAAGCAGATTGCAGATTTTAAAGTCGTGGTATTTTATGTAATGAAAAGTAACTTACATTTCTAAAGCCCCACAATATATGTTAATTTATCTACACATCCATCCACCCATCCATCTAAAATAATGCTTACTAAGTGGCCGCTTATGTCCCTGGCATTGTGCTGAGGCTTATAGATTTGGTAGCAAGAAGGTAAAAGAAGTTCCACCCCATAATGTCTCTTTTCTCTGAAGTAGCAAGTGAGGTTATCTGCTGAGAGAAGGCATGATGCAAAGTTTGAGCGCGGTAAGGTCTTAGTCACCTTGGAAAACAGATGAGAAGGTTGACTGTAAAAAACAGAAGCAGGTCAGACATCGCGGCAAGTATTAGATACACATCAGTCCTTCCTTATTTATAATTCTCACTATCAGGATCCTTACTTCTCCTCTTGAGAATTATATTTTGAAAGTGCAACCAATGGAAGAAGACTTCAAAAAAGTCATTGGAGGACATTATGCTAAGTGAAATAAGTCAGACAGATAAAGACAGATACTGTATGATATGACTTATACGTGGAATCTAAAAAATACAACAAACTAGTGACTATAACAAAAAAGAAGCAGATTCACAGATATAGAGAACAAACTAGTGGTTACCAGTGGGGAGAGGGAAGTGGGGAGGGGCAATAGAGGGGTAGGGGACTAAGAGGTACAAACTATTAGATATAAAATAAGCTACAAGGGGAATTCCCTGGTGGTCCAGTGGTTAAGACGCCACACTTTCACTGCCGGGGCTTCAATCCCTGGTCAGGGAACTAAGAGCCCACAAGCCTCGTGGTGCAGCCAAAAAAAAACAAAAAAAAAAAGCTACAAGGATATATTGTACAACACAGGGGATATAGCCAATATTTTATAATAATGATAAATAGAGTATAACCTTTAAAAATTGTGAATCACTATATTGTACACCTGTAACTTATATAATATTATACTTCAACTATACTTCAGTGAAAAATGAATTTTAAAAAAGTGTCACTGATAACATAAGAAATGATTTTTCTGTTGAGCTCTACAGGACCTGGACCCAAACAAGACTGAAGTGGGGCGAGAGGAGGAAGAGAAAAGAACATGAATAAATATGATAACGAGAAGGTTAAGTTCACACACATATCACAATCTCCACTTTGGACAGATTTACTTCTCAAATCAGTGTACCTTTTTCTGATGCCAGAATTTAATTTGCAACATAAGGTGATCCACTTAGTTATGCTGTGTGGCTTAACTCTGGCCACGATGAAACCAACCTATTCAAATGATGTTACCGGTAAGTCCATGAATCAAAGAACTTTAACCTACTACACACCGTAATGCCCCTCTATTGTATACTGCTTCTAATATGAACAAGATGAGGGAAGAAGACACGCCATAAACCCAGAGATCAGCAGGAAAGTTTAACTTCTCTCTTTCAAGTATTACTTGGAAGAAATTAAATCAGTATTGGGAAACATTGTGTGTTTACAGCAAGCTCAAAATTAGCCATATTAAAGTGAAAAGGGAAAGTTTGGTCTTTAATGACTCTTCTGCCATAGATTTCCCACATATTTTTAAAAATGTGTGCCTTTTCTCAGTTTTTCCAGATCCGTGCTAGGTTGATCTTATCCCTGCTGCCTTTGAGAACTTCATTCATTCATTCACTCGTTTCCTAAGTACCTAATATGAGCCAGGCCCTGCACAAGACTGAGAAAGAAAGAGGGAAGGAGGCTGCAGTGTTTCCTGCTTCCAAGGTGTTACATAAAGGACTTCATTTTCCTAATCCCACTCTGGCACGAATGCAAATACTGCAGAAGTGAGAGTCGATAGTCTTAGAATAGACTCTATTTGTGTGGTAGACACACTGTGGAGTGATTAAAAAAAAAAAAAGAGCCCAGCAAGAAATGCTGTTTGTTGTATATGCATGTCCAGGTTTCTCAGATTTTCCTTCACTTAGGATCCAGTTACGAAAACATTTACTTCTGAGAGCGTTTTGTTTTGACGAGTGATGGAAGAAGAATGCAGAAATTCATTTCCAGAAGGGACCATGTCCAGGCAAGAGGCCTTTAGAAGTACCAGACAATTGGAGGCAGAAAAACCTAATCCATCTATTTCCATTCTCAGAAACTATCAAAACCAAACACCCATCAAAACAGACTGGGCTATAGTAGAAATCTGATGGTGGGTTGATTTTTTTTACAGTTCTTTAAAAAGTTTTTTCCTTGACTGTTTTTGGTGGGTGGACTAAAATAAAAAAAATTAAAAATTAATACATTTTATTATCTTTTTGATGAAGACTTCTTATTTACTGGTGACGCCAATGCACAGTTTTAAATTTAGTTACCCAAATTTCCTGAATTATTAAGGAAACATTTTAAATGCATAGAAATTCTGACATTTCAAAATATACACATCAAAAAGAAAAAATTATATTACATACATACAGATTCAGATCTGAAGATCTGATTCAATAAGTGGTTGCTTGTAGAAGCTAGTTTAATCAATAAAGAAGGTCAGCGTGATTGAAAGAAAGAAGTATTAAACATTTTGACTAACATTAGTTCTGGTGACTACCTAGGCTCTGCAAAATCACTGATGTGGCAAGACTAAAGATGACCAAATAAGCTTTACTATTAAAGTTATAAGTTATCATCCTCATAAATATATGAGCTGTTCAAATATGAATTGATGGTAATTAAAGAAACCAACGATAAAATGATCAGAATCAATATCCTTTATCAAATTAGAAACATGATTTTTCCTTTTTTCAATTAATTCTGATGAAAATATACAGAGCAATCCACTTATTCAACATCTAAATCAATTTGAATTTTTTATCCTTACAACATAATTTTAATGTTGAACACTGTCAATCTATGAATTTCCAATAATGGTATTGTATATCCAATGAAGAAAAGGATATATATTGGGGTGGAACTTTCTTATTTTATATTAACATTGAAGGTGCGTTTGAAAGAACATTGCTGAAACAGTTTTCACTTTTTAAAAATGGTGTCCCTTGTTTAAGTGCTAATATCCCTTATGCTCAAAAATAAAACATTAATTTTTAATTCTGTAAGTAACACGTGAAAGTTAAAAGTATGATGTATATTTCTTACTTTGCTCTTAACATATTAACATAGCATTTCCCCTTCTTCCTTTCCAATCCAACAAAGTGTTATACCGTCAAGATACCTGGAGCATCAGGTATTATCTTTAACCAACATCTCATCTCCTTATTGCTCTTAAGGACAAGTGTGCACACACCCAAAAAGTCAGTGAATTCTGTGCAAACTAAAAGAGGCTCTTAAAATGAAGAGCAAATTAGATCTAATTACGGGTGATGGAGTTTCGAAAGATCCTAGATTAACATTACAAGCACTTCCCATGGTAAATTAAGCATGCAGTTTAGTCAGCAAAGATCTTTTTTATATATCTTGTTTATGTCTACTATAAATATCATAAGCATTCCTTTAGCATTTAACCCAGTGATGAATGCATCTATGATGGAGTCAGGTTCTAATTAGTGAGTAACTGCCTGCAAATATTTCCACAACTGTTCATCTCCTAACTCTTTTACCCTGACTAACAGAGACATGCTTACCAAAGTCTAAAGGTTCATGCAGTTACAGGAAACCAAATGCATTATTTATAAAGACGCACAGCCTAGAAAGTTCGGCTATGCCGCTTACCCTAGCAGTAGTAGGCTCTAAGCTATTGGCAACAGGAAGCTTGCCAGTGCATTAGAAAATGGGATTGAAGGGATCCCTGCCAAATAAAATAGCTAAGTAATAACAAACGTTAAAGAAGAGCCTTGGGGGTTGGTGGGAGTCCTGAGCTCACCCGCTGAAGCACAATTCAGATCACCAAGCTTTTGCAGTCAATGCAGAAAGAATAATACTAATTAATTCTTTGTGTCTTATCTTTCTTGAGTGCTTGCTTTTTAATTAGTTATATTGTTTTTTATTAATGTTACTATAGTATCTGTATACAAATGAGAAAATTACAACTGCTATAAAATAGGTACGGTGCACACTATCAGATTTCAAGTGCAGGTAGAATTAATTCTGTATTTGTACTGTGCACCCTGTTTATCAATCCATAATCACTGTTTCAGTGATTCTGGACAAATCAGTATTTTTTTCCCCTTTGATTTCAAAGAAAAAGAAACCTGCCACAAAAAAAGCCATAATTTCTTATTCTTCATGTGTTCAAAACTGATATATTGCTTCAGAGATACCTGTCATGACTTTAAGTAGATTTTGAGATAGTGCCATTCAAGTTTCATTTTCTGTTTAATCGTGGTCAGCAACTTGGAATTTACACCACAGTGCAATAAAAGGCTGCCTGCTTCAAATGTTAACAGCAGCAGGGGATGAGAATGCCATCTTGCCTGGGAGGGAAAACCCTAAAAACTGACAAAATAAGTCAATCTAAACACACACACACCACACACACACATACACACACACACACACAAAACTTACTGTGGGAACTGTTAAAAGCAAATAATCTTCCATATCAATCTGACATTGAAACAAAAAGCTATGGTTTTTATTCTGCATCTCAAAATTGATCTGAAAATTATCATCAAAATCAAGGATGAAGTAGTTGAGGCTACGTATCACATATTTATGCTTATTCTTTTCTTGAATAACCTGAGTTTCATACTTAATATTTAATAGTTAATGCATATACCTGTTTATGTGGAAGAGGGGAAGCTCATGGTATTCCTTCTAAATTATCCAAGTACCTAACAAATATAATTTGCTACCAAAAACTGTCTAGTTTTAACGCTTTTTATCATGGTAAATGGGCATACATATTTCTGTACCTTGCTCAGGACTTGATTCATAGAACTGATTTGGTCCAAGTGATAAAAGTAGCCAAGTGGTAAAAGTAGTTGCAATGATCACATGGCCTTAGAACGTATGATAGAGGTCACAAGAGGAACTCTCCGAAGGTTTTTCTCTCACCCTCTCCCTCTACTATCAGTGTGTATAAAGAACACAGGACATGGGGTCAGAGAAGCTGGCATGGAACTTGTTATATAGCCTTGACAAATACTGAATTGTCTGAGCCTCTCAGTTACCTCATCTATCCAATGGGACAAATAATATCTATTCTCAGATGAAAGTACCTGACACATGGTAGGTGCCCATTAAAAGACATTGTTACACTTCATTATTACTTTTTTAATGATAATAAAAGAAAAATCAACCTTATTAGTGCCACGGCATTCCATTACTCCCAAACAGGTGACTCTTCAGCACCACAGGGAGAACAGCGACCAACCAGTTAATATGTAGATTTTCATATAATTTGCAATAATCCCATCTAAGGTGAAACAGTCTTATACATCACCATGTAAACAACTATTTATCATAAAATGAAGAAACCTTCAACATATAAAATCTAGAAATAAATTTAAAGTAGAAGTGTATGGAGTGTGAAATGCTTCTCAAAATGTTAAAAGCTCTAATAAATATGATTTAAGCCAATGCGAATTTTTTCAACTTTGATTTTTAAATATTTAAATACATTTTTCATGATTGAAGGTTTAAGTGGTTTTCCTATAATTACACATATGTACAACTTTCAGAAATCATGATAATCTAACTAAAAAAAATCATCTCACTATTAATGTTCATATCCGTTTAATAAATACTTCCTGGGAACCAGCATATTGGTGTGTTATGGGCATGGAAACACAAACCAAAATTCCTTCCTTCAAGACCTTATATTCTGGTTTGGGAAGTGATGTGCATACCTGTGACAATTGTTAAGTGGCAAGTTTGTTATTTGAAGAGCTAGGAAATCACCAAGAGAGTACAGCTGGGCCTTGGAAGATGATCTAACATCTGGGTATAACAAATCATAGAGTTTGCTTTTATTCTTTGATTAGACAAAGACTTTTTTTTACAATTTCAGAATATCCTTTTACTAAAATATACCCGTCTTCACGTCTTCTAAAAAGGTAGGAGAATATGACATTTTTAAAATTATTGAGACTATAGCTGACCCTATTCTTCGTGAAGACTCTCTCCACCAGAAGCCTCTATTAGACTTACTTCTGAATGCACTTTTTACCCAAAAGGTCACAGCCAACATTCTAGAAACTTGAAAAAAAAAAAAAAAAAAAAAACAACAAGCAGAAAATTTTACCATAATACTAGTTTCTGTGTGTATATATGTAGTGGATGTGATGTTTCATTTCTATTTTTGCACTAAGCTTAACAGTTTTAAATCTCAGTTCCCTTTACCTGCAATGTAAAAACATTTTTAAAGGTACGAATAAACCGCCTATGTGTGCTTGAGTCACTTATTTCCTTCCTAAAGCTTATCTTGCTTTCACACAGCTTCATTTGCACATACAAAGTAATTCTCCTGCCCCCATGATCTGTTCATTCTAAAACACACCCAGGGACTCTTTGTATGGTTTATTTTTTCACAGATAACTTGAGGAAAGTCTAAACAAAGATGTATTTCTGCTCTGGAGCATTAGAGACATGAAATTAAGAAGCTTCTACGAGGAAGGAAGAGGAAAAAATCCATCTGGGTCAACTAAAGGGAAATGTACAAACTTCGTAAAATATCTGTTATGGCCACTTAATTTTTTCTCAGACATATTCCCTTCATATCACATTTTATCATAAAGATACCCTGTCTGGCGCTTCCCTGGTGGTGCAGTGGTTGAGAGTCTGCCTGTCGATGCAGGGGACGCGGGTTCGTGTCCTGGTTGGGGAAGATCCCACATGCTGCGGAGCGGCTGGGCCCGTGAGCCATGGCCGCTGAGCCTGCGCGTCTGGAGCCTGTGCTCCGCAATCGGAGAGGCCACAACGGTGAGAGGCCCGCGTACCACCAAAAAAAAAAAGATACCAGCAGGTATCCCCCTATCAGACAGAGGAAACCTACTAAGAACAAAGCTAGCAAAGCATACACACTAAGAAATCATCGTATTATATCATGTGAGCTTCTGGATCAAACTGGGCCAGTTTTATGAGCTAATATACTCCCTTTATATTTAATCTCTTTGGAGTTGAATTTCTATCACCTGCAGTAGAGAAACTCCTAATTGAATCGCCATCCATATTTCTTATTTTACTGCTTTACCATGTTGTTCCTCTACCTTATTCCTTCCTTTTGAGGGGCAAGGGGGGCCTGTTTCCTATAGCATCCAGGGTCTTTTAATAATAGATGGGCCTCTATTCCCATCTTCCTATTTCTCAGATCCCTAGAACTTGAAAAAAAAATGAAGAATGAAGAAATCCACCAAGTTCATCATTTATTTTGGTAAGTAAATTTATCAAAATCCTGCTGGCTCTGTTTTCCTACATGCTTTCTTTGTATATGTCTCTCTGTCTCTAATCTCTTCAACATTTAAAAAATTTTTATATTTTGTATATATAATCCACCTCACTGCTCTATTCCTAATGATTAAAAACACTTACTGTAGTTTTAATACTTTTCTAAAAACAAGAAAAATAAAGAAGTCCTTCCCTCTCTCAGCTGATATACAAGAAGATGGAAGATGTTTTTTAATGTTAAAGGGAATATTCCAGTAAAAAGCCCCCAAAAGAATAAAATACAGAGAAATAATTGCTCTAGGGCTGTTAATTTTCTACTACTGAGTTTAGCTATCATACAAATAATATCTAGGATTTACAGTATTAGTGATAGGTTAAATAGTAATCAGCCTGGAATAAGGTCATGCCTCTACCCCAAACATCAACTACCACTGAGGAAGATTTCCCTGTTTGTTGAAGATCTGATGCCTATTAGCACAATGGCTCTAAGATTATGCCCACCTCTGTAAATAGCATGTTTTGAAATAGATAAATTCTCAAACTAACAAAGCCAAAGAGCAAGTCACTGAAATGATTCTAGACCGTTTTCTGCTCCTTTTATAGTATTAAACCTTTGAATTTTGTTGCTATTAATTAAGGGTTCTCCTGTCCATTTCATTACACCTTGTAGACTGTGGAGAGTATATTATTTCACTTAAAAGCTGACTGCCTTTTTTTTTTTTTAAGAATCCCTCTTCATTCTTTCTTTTTTTTTAAGAAGCTCAAGCTGCACGGATGGACCTAGAGATTGTTATACTGAGTGAAGTAAGTCAGGAAGAGAAAGACAAACATCATATGATATTGCTTATATGTGGAATCTAAAAAAACAGTACAAATGTACTCATCTACAAAACGGAAATAGAGTTACAGATGTAGAAAATAAACTTATGGTTACCAAGGGGTAAGGGGGGGGGAGGGATAAATTGGAAGATTGGGATTGACATACACACACTACTATATATAAAATAGATAACTAATAAGGACCTACTGTATAGCACTCACTACTACTCAATACTCTGTAATGGCCTGTATGGGAAAAAAATCTAAAAAAGAGTGAATATATGTATATGTATAACAGATTCACTTTGCTGTACACCTGAAACTAACATGACATTGTAAATCAACTATACCCCAATAAAAATTTTTTAAAATTTAAACCACTAAAAAAAAAAAAAAAAGGAAACTCAAGCTAGTTGCATGGATCCTGTAAGACTTTGTAATTAAAAAAAAAATGATTGAAATCAGAAGATTCAGGCTTAAATTTATGTTCTACCACCTATGTATGTAGTTTTTGAATTTGGACATGTCAGAAATTTCTGAGTCTCACATCCCTCAACTGACACATGGGATGAAATCTAGGTCACAGAATTACTGTGTGAATAAATGACTCAATATATGAAAATATACCTTGTAAAATATACAGTAGGATACAAATATCAGTTATTTATATATACATAGCACACACATATTTGTCTGGGTCAAGAGAATAATTTTGGAGAAGGTTAATTTCAACTGAATACAAAAGGTTAAGGATGATTTAGTTATAAGCTTGATCAAAAGTTTTCTCTTATCAAGTAGTGGAATGCAATGACAGATACTGAATGCCTTTAGAAAGGCAGAACTGAAGAATTATATTACAGTTGCAGGGAGTACTGTAAAGGAAAATGTAAGACACATTCACATATAAAATGAGTGAACTAAGCATGAAGGTGAGAATATGAATGACTGTGACATACAAGCCCCTACTCTTGCTCCAAGTCAGTGTATTGCCCTAAAAATCTGTAACTAACTCTCTAGGCAATCAGGAAAATGGAAGTAATACCAGTTGGGCAATCTCCACTTAAAAATTTTCTTTTATTGCTATAGGATGCATGGCAATTTGTTTGTCATTCTCCACAAGAGACAGAGCCACCACACCCTTGAAAAGACTGTGTTTATAGAAATCTGGAAACACAATTTGCATTCAGTTAGAAGTAGCTGTCTAATGGTGACAGGATAGAGCTCATATTTTGCCACCAATAAAGATCTGAAATAGGAATGCCATTTTTCCAGCTGAAAGTCATTTAGGAAAGGTCTGGGCAGTTCTGTCTACATTTAGAGTACGTCAGTCAGTTACAGCTGAGGATGGAAGTAAGAACCGTAACTCTGAGCTTCACCAGTGGACCAGCAGACCTGGTCCAATCTAATCAATACATAGCACAGCACTATTCCCAAGGGAACATGCTGTATCTGATTATAACAAATGTCTCTGCAGACAAAAGACATTTTTTTCCTTCAGCTAGCTCTTTTAGGTGCCAAATTAAAGATTGAATTGTTCATTTCATTCAGAAATTTCAAAGAGGACTTCTTGGATAAGTTCCGTTCAAATGCAGTCTTAGCTGAGAATATATAATATTTTGTAAAAGACAGTGATTTCTTGGCATACAACTTTCAGCACCACCATTTAGACTGAAAATCATCAACTCCTTTCCTCTTCCAACAATAAGGATATTTTCTTATGTTGTTCAAATAAAATAGTAAGACTCCCTTGATTTCCATTTTCTTCAAAGACACACACATTTTTCAGGTACTGGCTCTCTTCCCTCTATAGAGGAGACCATCTAAAGCAAGGCTGTGCTAAATGATTCACATTCATTTTCTCATATTAGGCTTCTCAATATAGTTTGAGATAAACAAGGTTATATAGACAGAAACTGAGTCTTAAGGACATTAAATAAATTGCTAAGAATACACGGTAATTAACAGCACTAGTATTTAGACTTAAGGACATGAGTCCATCTGATGTCTGTGTTCTTTTCATTCTCCCTCACCACCTGTCACGCTTTGATGGGTAACATAAAGATTATATGGGCTCAGCTGGTTCAAAGCAATGCATTGACCTTAATCTGCCACACATATACCCAATCCACTTTGTATCAGAGACTACTTTTCTGCCCATTCACAGAATCTCATTCTTTTTCATATTAAAGGCTTTTTTTGTTTTGAGGCAACAAAACCTCATGCATTACGGCAGGCTAGCGTACTGCCTGGGTTTGAATCCTGCTTGTGGGACTTTAGACAAAATACATCAGTTTCATCATTTGAAAAATGGAATTCAGTTTTATGGAAACCATGAATCAGCATCCATGTAAATCACCTTGCGCAGTGCCTGGCACAAAGTGAGCCTTCAATAAAGATTTGCTATTACTACTATTATTATTTGAAACATATATTTCAATTATTTAAGACTGTTTTCCAGAAACTTCTCTTTATTTTCTTTCCTATTACTACTCATTAGACTTTCCATTTTTGTTTCTCTCATTTTTATATTAAATTGGAATGGATGGGGCTTAATTCAGTAAAGTGGTTGGTAAAACAATTGTATTTTTTACAGCATTTGACAAAATTGTCTGCAAAACGGGGTCACCAGCAGCTGGCAATTCAGACAGAAATCATTAAGGTTTGTTTGTTCTAAACAATCCATTTACTTTTTTGCTGATGCTGTGTAAAGGAGGAACAAGACAGTCCTACGGACTGTTTTATAAATTTCAAGTTCTTTTCTACAACCTGTCACTTACGTGTAATAGGACACTCATTTAGCAAATTATTTATATGTTTTAAGTCACAGATGCCTCATTTACAAAAGAGTAAAATAAAATAAAGGAAAATAATGTTAATCTTTCCCAGGAGATTATTATAAGAAACTTTAAAAAAAATTATAAATTAACAACTCTAAAAAGAGTGAAAGTATAATGCAAATTCCCAAATTCAAAAAGGAAGTAGTTAACATTTGCCTCACAAAAGGAAGGATTAGTAACTTTGCTATTTCACCAATATTTATAAAATGCTAGGAAAAATAAATAGAAAGAGGGCAAAAATGATACAGTTGTTTGTAGATGAAACATAAATCTCTTAAAATCTCCAGTCAAGAATGATTTCTGAATTGTTACAGTGATTTTAAAAAAATTATTTAAAAAATTTTAGATTAGAAAAATATGTTTCAAAATTTCTGACTAGCATTTCATGACATGGGAAAAACACTTATGGTTCATTAAATAGATAGAAGGTGGAGAAGTAAAAAGCCAGAAGGAAGAATACTGATTCGAAGAAAATATACTAAAATACTAGCAATAGTATTTTGGATAGGTAGGTAGGCAACTTTAATTTTCTTCTTTTCATTTTTTTTCTACTCCAGTATGAGTTACAGAGGAGAAAAGGAGAACTTGAAGGGCTGCAGTGATCAGGGAAGGATACCACAGAAGACACCTGGCATACCAGACAGGGTTCTGAGCAGGGCCATGAACATGAACTATCACTGATAAACCCTCCCAAGATTTACCCAGAGGTGAGATGTTCTCAGAACCAGCACTGGCAGTTAAGGGGACGTTTCCCTATAAAGGTGTGCACATTCGTACTGAAAGAACTGAAAAGTAATAAGGCTCCCTCACCCTTTTTTAACACCAACCCCCAAAGCACACCAAATCATTCTAATACACAACAGGTTTGCTGAATCCAGACTACTTCAGAAAGGGTTTTCAAAATTTACTTTACAAAACACACCAATGTCAACAGTTCGAAGAATGGAGGCCACACAGGCACGATGACATTGTAATAGCACAGGTTGCTTTTCACATACGGGGATTTACACGTCTCCTTCCTGGCTGAAACACAGTGAAAAGAAACCTATTCAGGGCTGATTATTTCTGACCCGTGTGAACTTATCCAAGGCCTTTGGCTCTTTTATATATGTTGAATTTTTCAGTCCAGTTTATTGCGATTGCCGGTTCCTCAAGTTGCAGCTCCAGCCTTTACTAAGCTGTGTGTCCATCACACCTCTGCTCCAGTGCAGAATTCCCCTGAATGCAGCCTTTGGATGAGCTGAGTACCTCATGCTGCTCTCACTGTTCTCACCAAGACTAGACTTAGGATCCTGCCACTGTTGGTTTATATTTCCAAAGTACAGAGTATATTTTCACGAGATTAAAAAAATGTATTCATACTAACACAACACTATAGAGCAACTATACTCCAATAAAATTAATAAAAAAACCCTGACCAAATCATAGAGTCTATTTAAATATCTTATTTCCATGGAAAACAGGGTAAATAAATAAAACAAAGCTTTATAAATGGAAGCAAATATTGTATTGTACCCTATACTATGAGTTGGTGGAGAAAAACGTTTTTCAAGTCTCTTGTAGTAATAATATGTGAGTGAACTTATCAAAATTGATGACACGCACACTCCATGCATGAAGTATATCACTCTTTCAGGGACATGATTACATTTCATCTCCTGGATCACTGGGAAGGTGAGGGCATGAATCTTTCAGTGGTGTACAAAGGGATGATCACTTATTTCCTGAATTTTTCTTCCTCTTCCAGTTACGATTTGGCACAGGAATGATAGAAGTTGTGTCTCTTTTATTACACGTTTACTTACTTCTGGGACAAAACAAAGCTGTGCTCTTAAGTTATCACAAATAGAATTCAACCGTAGAGAAAAAATAAAAAGTATTCATTAATCAATTCAGCAGTATTTACTGAGAGCCCACCATGAGTGGGGAGTGATGTATAGTACCCTGAAATATTTTAACATAAAGGTACACAAAGCTTTCGTTCTTACTTTTAAATCTTTACCAAATATACGGAACTAATTCTGCTGAGAGTTAGAGATCAGAGTCAGATTTCAAAATTATTTCTCTCTCAACAGTAGTATTGCAGTGAACAGAAATGTAAACTGAGAGATTCATTTCAGTTCCCTAAGTATTTCTTCCATTCCCAAACTACTCAGATATGCTTAAGGATTAAGGATCGCCTCCATTGCCCCATTAATGATAGCAGGAAGGGTTCCAATTACAAGAGTTTCAATAACTTTCTTCAATGAATCATGCAGGGGAGAAATTATTCCCAGACAAAAGGCCAGACAGAAAACCCTAGTATTTGCTTTTATATAATAAACACTCAAAAATAGAAAACAAAGCTCATCATGATTCCTCAATGCTGGTTAGCTAAAATCTACATAATTATACTAATCGTTTTGTAAGTAGAATTAAATAACAAATATCCAAACTCCCCAGAAGGGATTATCATTTTGGAGTATGTAATGAGTGTCCTTAGGGGAAGCCAATGTAGTCCTAGAATTTCATTTCCTGTTCATCTTACTAGATTGTTGCCATCAGTGCAGTTAAACGATGCTTTATCTAGCTAAAGTATAGCCAAAACATCATCCTTCATGCAAGAAAAAATATGTGTACCTTGTTTCGTTACAGCCTGGGTACCACCAACCCAAAGGGAATGGTTTTAGAACCAAACTGGATATTTAAACAGACTGGGAAAACTAATAAAGTTGCCAAAAGTAAATACTTTCTTTTCAAGTATTTTCTACCATGCTGATAGCCAAAGGAAATTGTTCATTAAACACACTCTCCAGGCTGGAACAGAATAATTGGGAATATCTATGTATTGAAGAGCTTATCAAACTGAGAATGAGTTTTAAATAAAGAGCTAAAATCAGGGAGAGAAAGACTGGAGTTAAAAGTTTTATTTTCAAGGCCTGATAAATTCCCCAGTTGCATATCAAAATTTAATTCTACGCTATTCACAATTTATCAGTATCAAAACTATTTTTACTAGTCCTTGCTAACTTCTTAAGTTCCCCTGACACGGCACAAAGCACCAATCAATCTAACAGTTGTAGACCTCCATAAACACTAAGCACATTTCACATTAAACACAGAAAAACTAATTTGAGATCTTGCCTAGGGACTTGCTTTCAAACATTTTCATAATTAGCCACTTGCTATAGAATTTGAATTGAGGGCATCTATGTATAGTTTCCTTACTCCATCACAGCAGACTTTATATGAGAACTGAGGTGCTTTGAAATAGTGGCCCCAAACAGCTGGGTATCATGCCTTAGGCAGTTGCTGAAGGCATCAAGACACACTTAAAAACAAAAAAAGAAAAGAAACAAAAAACAACCCACAATGTTCTCTATTGCTCACCCAGAACTAGGCCTCAGAGGCTACGTGGCTATTTTCCAATATTTGAAGACATTACATTATCCTAAGACTACTACATATGTGGTATCTTTTAATATCCATATGTATCTCAGGAGGAGGGGATATCTGGTCGACCCCAACCATAGCAGGAGGTCATTTCTATTCCAAACAGCAAATACCATCCTGTTCCCAAACTTGATACCCCATCCCTCAATAAGGGCAGGGGAGAGAAATAAACATAATCTTTGGAAGCAGATAATTGTCTTGGGTTAAAAACTAGTGAACAGAATATATAAATATACTTACATGAAGAAGTATTTGCTCCTTCTGTTGATACTGATATTCTAATGGGAGACTCTATAAAACATAAAAGTGGAATGAAGCTTTATTGAGTCATACCACTTGGATTCTTAAATTAGAAATTTTGCCAGGCTTGGGTATCATCTAGAAAAAGAGGCCTAGAAAATGGTGCAACAGAAAAGCTGAAAGCATCTCAAAGTCAAAGGAAGATATATGCAGTATTCAAAGACCACAAAGGAACATTTCTGTAGGCCAAACCCAAAGACTTTAGAAAGAGATGCAGAAGGGGCTGGTCCATCTGCAAAGATACCCCCAACACACCAACTGCTGTTCCAATTTCCTAAAACCACTACTCTGAACAGATCCACACTCCAGGTGAGACAGATCATTCCTTCTCTTAGGTTGGTCTTGATTTTAAGAAACATGAAACCAAAGAGAACAATCCCCATTTTCAGAGAGAGAATGAAAGGCAACTTTCATGCCTAGAGGGGGGGAAAAAAAAAGAAGAAAAAGAAGAATGACAATATTTTCAGGCGAACGGCTCTGCATAAACATCTTGGCCAAACATGGTGCTGACTAAAGTCCATGCAAGTCCACTAGAGCAATTACTTCAGGATTGAATAAAACGTGCTAAATAAATACATAATACAATCATGGGGGGTGTACAGTAGCATGACTCTCTTAGGTAGCAAGGATAAAGGAAGGAAAGCCAGTACTTAAGTAAAGCAGAGCATAAAACATACCTCATGCAGAACAAAAGCATGGGACCTAAGGGTTTTTATGAGCAAGAAATAAGAACAACTCAGTATCAAAGAAGGATTCTTTGCAACCAGAAATTCAGCAACCAGAAAGTTATAAAGATTCAAGTCATATCAGAAAGTAATAGTTACAGTCACTCCAAATTCCCAAGGCAAGCACCCCATGAATTTAAAAGCTCAGGTTTGTAACAGCATCTACTGGGGTTGGATAATGAAGTCCTTACATTAAAGAAATGCCAGAGTGAAAGGTGAGGAAATTCAGAAACTCTACAAATTTTTTCTTGTTTTCTTTTTCTCTCCCTGTCTCCCTTCTCTCTCTTTTTTTCTCTTTCTATTACTCAGAAAAGTAAGATTCTCTTAAACTCCAGGGTCACTCCACCTTACAACACACATACTTACATCTTAGTAATGATAAATAAATATGCCCTCAATACGGCCAAAGAGGTCTAGGACATAGAGAAAGTTAGCTTTTATGATTTTGTACAATGGCTTTGAAGGGAAGAGGCTAAACTGGGGAAGGTAAGCTAGAAAATGGCTGTGTTAGATCACATGGCCTCCAAGAGCTTCAACAAGGTAGAGGCCATAATGAAAAAAAAAAATCAATGAAGCCAAAGCATTAACTATGGGGTAATGAAAAGAATACTGAGCTTGAAGTATCTGCTCTCCCACTTGCTGAGATACATGACTCAACATTTCTACTGCTTCAGTTTTCTGATCTGTAAAATGAAGAAAAATACTGCCTTGTTTCACAAATCTGTTGTGATTATCAAATGAGACGTAAAAATCTTTGTAAACTGTGAAGTATCACGTGGAAAACAAGTTATCGTCAAACCTCTGAAGTGAGTCCTGAATCTAGGTCTCCAAAAACTTGTTCCCAACTAAATGTTTATTTTTAAATATTCTAAGGTTCTGTTAACTATAGAACTGCAGAGGTTAAGAAAAAGTAAGAAAAAAACCTTAAATTCGCAGTAGCTGAATTACATTCACAGCTAGTGGAGAAATCAACAAACTAGGGTTAGACATGTGTTTAGTAGAGTTGGGTTTTAAGTAGCGAATATATGCTCAGGCCACAACTGCTATCAGCAAATATTATAGGCAAGTGACAAACAAACACAAACCAAAAAAATCCAAAACAAACAAACAAAAAAAGCAACAGCATTTTAAAAAGTCAGGCCTATAACTGTGTTTTTGTTCAAGTTTAGTGACCCACAACTGATCATTAAGAGCTCAAAGGTCAGAGGTCAGACACTGATACATTATCCAGGAATAAACTCTGATGGATGAATGAGGGCAGAAACAGCTAAGAGAAGCACCTAGAAAGATATAAAAACTGAAGTTACAACCCAGATGTCTCCTTTCCTGGTCTAACATCCCTAAGTTGTATCTAGGTTTCTTTTTCTCATGCACGCCTCTTGGGTCCAAGTTCAGACACACAGCAAGAACTGGACTCCTTTAAGTAAAATCCAAAAATGCAGACTGAGCTGGAGAAAAATACTGGAGCAGAAAACAAGAGCAGCTGAAACGTGGATGCAGAAGGGGTTCTGATTAGTAGAAGGAACAGCCAGCTGTGATGCCTGTCGCTCTGGTTAGTAAAACTCGACGAGCTTATTTTCCTTACCTGAAGACACATACGCTGTCTCAGTTGAGGCTGGCATGCCAGTGATGATCTCTGCAAAAAAGAAAAGGTGATAGGACATTATGATGTACAGTCAGGAGGCTGGGAGCCAGTTCCACAGCCTTCCTTCAAATAAAAAATGTGTGTAAAGGAAGAAAGTACTGCAAGGGGATGATGAAAGCCCAGGCCTCATCCATACAGAGAGCAAGAAACGCAAAAAAAAAAAAAAAAAAAAAGACTATCCAGATAAGTAGTTCTTCTTTCTTGGGCAAAGAGCATGAGATGGGCTGTGACAGAATAATTAGGAAGAATCCCCTGCCCCCACTGGGGTCAGTGAAGAAGAATATATAGCAAACAGGCTGGGGGCTCCTCTTCAGAAAGGAAGACAGAAGCAGCAGAACCAAGAAAAATCAAAGCTGGAAAGATCAAAACTGTGGTCAAAATCTTAAAATATTAGATCTTTGGAGAATTACATTTCTGTCCAAACCAAAAGCAAGTCATGCTTCTAGTTGGGATTGATGAAAACCATCAAGTTCTGGTATCAAATGCTACATAAAATTGCCAGTGGTAATCAAGATGGGTGTCTTATCATTTCAGCTACTCAGAGCAGGGCACAGAGCAAGTAGGCAGCTCCCAACTCAAGGAAATGCAGAATTAACCTGTACACTTCTGGATGCACTATTATCATGGGAATTGTGAGGGTACTGTTCAAACTTTGACTTGTTTTCTTACTGCCTTTATGAGAGAATAAAGGACGAATACATTGTCTACTTCTGTATTCATCCAGTCCTTCCGAAAAGGGCTTCAGTTCGTTAGAATCTAATGTTTTCAGTGAGGCATGGGTTTATTGGAGGTAGAGATGCAATGGTGGTTATTATTCAACTTTCACTGTGTGTATGATTATTGTCAAATGATTTACTATTTATTAACCAGGACAAAAAGAGAAGTTGAATCTGTTGTGATATATATACTACGAAAGTTACTAGATCCTACTAAAATCCTAAGTATGTCATATATTACCATTTTATGTTGGAATTAATAGCCTGTTAATCATGGAGTTGGAAATGTTCATGATCAGTATAATCATCTTTAAATATAGTTATGACCACTTAGGGCTTCCATGATAGAACTAGTCTAGTAGGTAAGATGAATTAATTTAAGTGGCAATGTTTCTTCATGCTGAGAGGCTCTAGGGATAAATGGTTTAGTGGAATTGGAAAAAAAAATAGCATGTGAGATTCAGCAGGATGTTTAAGAATAAGCATCAAGTTAAATATGAGTGTATATAAACATCAGAAATATATCTTTAGTAAGACCAGTTTGTGTTTTTTTCTCATGCAATTTAAATATGGATGGTCCTCTCTAATGAAACATTAGGAAGACAAACCATTCAAGGTACAAGATTATTATCAAGCCACCAGTCACCTACATCGGCTCTTACACCCACTAAAAATGGGATACAGTGAAAAGAATCAGCATGTGAGGGTGTATGATGTCCTTGGGACTTTCACAAGCAGCAGGCATTAAAGAGGATATTCTGAGTTGGTGCTATGGCGTATCTGTTTCTGAAGTGGCTACAACTAGCTTTCTTCTTATGGGCTGTAGAAAATGATACGGTTTTTCTTCGGGGAAAATTTAAACAGATAGAAACATTTCTATCAAAGATTCACAGCATTTGTCTTTCTCTGTGAGTAGCTAGAAGAAGATCCAAGTTTCCAAGCAAGTACCCACATTGGGAGAGATGCTTTCTCATTCTGTTCACGGGACTCATCAATGACACAAGAGCCAGACTGAAGTAAGAAGCTCAGGGTCATAAGAACTGGGCAAAAATCCTCATCCTGGTATGAGTATCAAGACTCTTTTCACATTTATTTTATTTTATGTTTTTCCGGTACATAGGCCTCTCACTGCTGTGGCCTCTCCCGTTGTGGACGTGCAGGCTCCGGACGCGCAGGCCCAGCGGCCATGGCTCACTGGCCCAGCCACTCCGCGGCATGTGGGATCTTCCCGGACCGGGGCACGAACCCATGTCCCCTGCATCGGCAGGCAGACTCTCAACCACTGCGCCACCAGGGAAGCCCTCACATTTATTTTTGACAGACTAAGTAGTCCCCTGTGACCTTCCAAAACAAAACAAAAACCCCAGAATCAGAGCTATTCTATCTTCAGCATAAAAGATCTCAGTGGGAGGAAAGGTTAACCATAACATTTCCTTGTTTCATTGAATGATACATAAAAATACCAGAACAGGAGGTTAGTACAAAAATGTATCTACATGTAGACAACTTAAAATAACCTCCCTTTCTAAAATTAGAGTTTATCCTGGAGACCTTAAAAATATCTTTAATGATTATGGTTCAAATAAAAAACTTTTGAATTATCTTGGGGGTAATACAAGCTCAGAACTTGTATACTTCTATACTAAAAGAATCTTGCTAATAAGAAAAGTTAATCTTTTTGATTAAAACCACTCAGCAAACATTTTTATGTGTTTTGGGTAGAATTCATAGATTGAGAAAACAACCTTTTGTTATAAGGGTGACTGAAAATAATTTTTTTACAATTACAGATTTAAAAAAATTATCAAGTCCCGAAATCTCCTTGATGTTTATTTAAGCAACACATCTTTCCCCTTAGTAATCTGGTATATTAAATTTGTTAATTTATAAAGGACACCCCCTTCATTACTGCAAATTAATAGGGATTTAGAATCATCAAGAATTGAATACAGCTGAGCAAATTATGCTCAGTAGGCAAGGAAACGTATGGAACATTAGTATATTTGTAATGTTCGAGTGCTTTTTTAATAAACTGGATCTCTTCTCAAGAAAGAGTGGCAGTGTCTGAAAAATAACACCTTCTGGAAAGGAATTTTTCCAATTATTATGTATGTATGGCTTGTTTGAGATTTCATCATGAGCACAATATACTAAACGTAACTATTTAGCAAAATACACATAAACAAATACAAGCATACATATGTCTGTGTGAATTTAAATATCCAATTGTGTGACTCTTTATTATTCTAAAATCACAGGTCATTATTGTGCCTTCAAAAATTGTGATCAAGTCATTTTTGTAAAGATTTAAGATGGGCATACTTATTAGCACTGGTAAAAATGATTCTAAGCATCTGAATTCTTGCTCATAATCAGAGCTTAGTCTTAAGCAACTGTGAAATTAACAAATGGTGTAGAGGCAGGATGGATACCATGCATTGAAAAGACAGCTCTTTTCCACTCATATTACTCTTCCTTATTACACTTCATGGGACTCCTACATAATGTAACATACATGGAGACTGCTATACAAACTATAAAACATATTTTATGTGCTTCTTAGTATAACTATAGGTTGTTCACCAATATCATGGCATTTCTAACAACACTGTCAATGTGGGTTACCCACATGAGCTAATTTTTTAAAGGGCCAATTGATATATTAATCAAATTTTGTGGAAATATTTTTTTCTGCTCATGTAAAATGAAACAGCTATTTTATTGCTAGGAGCCCAATTGCTCCTGTGGGATCTTGGATCTCACTCAAATGATTTTTCTCCTGATTAAAACAAGAAAACCTAGTAGAAGATATGATTGATTAGTTGTATATTCTCCTGTATTAATCTTTTAAAAGACAGCAGTACTTAATTAATTTGAAAACCAGTTACGTCTATTATTCTCTTCCCTAATCTGCTGCCCAGGAGTTTTTATAGAGCTTCTTAGCTAAGAATTAATGACTAAATTAAGGTTTCCTCTATAAAGACCAAGCCAAATAAGATACAAATTAAAATCAACATACAGTGTATGATCTGTGTGAACATGGTGTATGTGGCCTTTTAAACTACTATACTTGAATTCATGAAAGGAATCCACCTGTAATCCATCACGTAACGATGATTGCCTATGAGATCCTGTTTTGTACGAAAACTCAATTGGACTTTGGTAGACTTACATAGTCCCAGAAGTCATTAGCAGACTGCATAGGTTTATATCTGTCTACTGTATGACAGGTTCTTTTTTCGGGATTAAAAGGCATCGGAAATGACCAAAAACATATAAATTTCTAAAATGCTTAACAAAACAATTAGCTATATGTACATTCTTTTCTAAATGCTTGAAGATATTGGAAATATGGTCATTGTTTCACTCAAGCATATAATGATTCGAGGGGAAATTCACAGTTTTTTCGTATTATTTCATTTATACCTAGTTGTTAATCTAAGCAGATCTAAACAATGGATTTCATCGCGGGAAGTTTATAAGATTAGATGGAAGATTTTTATGATCTGTGCTAATTTTATTCTAATAGTTCTCCGGCTGTCATAATGGGACTAAAAATAGTGTCAAACAGCAAGCTCACCTTGCTAAATTTTTCTTTTTTTCCTAAGGAGAAAAGAAAACACAGTCTCCCATGCATTTTTCCTTCTAACTCCTGCCATCCCTTCTAGAATCTTGTCCTAAAGTATGAACATCTAAGTTCCAAGAAGGCACCTGTGTGAGAATTTAAGTAAATCACAAGAACTCCTTTGCAGAGAATGAAATTAGGATAATTAGCTCACAGCCACATACTAGGATCTTTCATCAAGGCAACCTATATAGAAATTATCAAACTGTAGTTACGTACTTATCGGAGAAATGAGTTAGACCACACAAAATAAACAAAATGACTAATATTTCATAGATAATATAATTAAAATCTCAAGGGGAGTACTACATAATATAATATTTTGGCAACATGTTCTTATTTTTAAGTTTTTTTTTTCTAGGACACCCCTCCCCCATACTGGGGGAGGGGGGATTCTTGAGAATTCTACTCTCTCAGCCCAAGTCAATGGTAAATACACATTTAAGAAGAGATGGTTTATCACCCTGATACCAAAACCAGACAAAGATGTCACAAAAAAAGAAAACTACAGGCCAATATCACTAATGGACATAGATGCAAAAATCGTCAACAAAATACTAGCGAACAGAATCCAACAGCATGTTACAAGGATCATACAGCATGATCAAGTGGGGTTTATCCCAGAAATGCAAGGATTCTTCAATATATGCAAATCAATCAATGTGATACACCATATTAACAAACTGAAGGAGAAAAACCATATGATCAACTCAATAGAGGCAGAAAAAGCTTTCGACAAAATTCAACACCAATTTATGATAAAAACCCTCCAGAGGGAACTTACTTCAACATAATAAAAGCCATATATGACAAACCCACAGCCAACATCATTCTCAATGGTGAAAAACTGAAACCATTTCCACTAAGATCAGGAACAAGACAAGCTTGCCCACTCTCAACACTCTTATTCAACATAGTTTTGGAAGTTTTAGCCACAGCAATCAGAGAAGAAAAAGAAATAAAAGGAATGCACATTGGAAAAGAAGAAGTAAAACTGTCACTGTTTGCAGATGACATGATAATATACGTAGAGAATCCGAAAGATGCTACCAGAAAACTGCTAGAGCTAATCAATGAATTTGGTAAAGTAGCAGGAGACTAAATTAATGCACAGAAATCTCTTGCATTCCTATACACTAATAATGAAATATCTGAAGGAGAAATTAAGGAAACACTCCCATTAACCATTGCAACAAAAAGAATAAAATACTTAGGGATAAACCTACCTAAGGAGACAAAAAACCTGTATGCAGAAAACTATAAGATACTGATGAAAGAAATTAAAGATGATACAAACAGATGGAGAGATATATCATGTTCTTGGACTGGAAGAATCGATATTGTGAAAATGACTATACTACCCAAAGCAATCTACAGATTCAGTGCAATCCTTATCAAACTACCAATGGCATTTTTCACAGAACTAGAACAAAAAATTTCACAATTTGTCTGGAAACACAAAAGACCCCAAATAGCCAAAGTAATCTTGAGAAAGAAAAACAGAGAGCTGGAGGAATCAGGCTCCCTAACTTCAAACTATACTACAAAGCTACAGTAATCAAGACAGTCAGCTATATACATATAGCTGACTCACTTTGTTATCTAGCAGAAACTAACACAGCATTGTAAAGCAATTATACCCCAATAAAGATATTTGGAAAAAAAGAAAAGAAAAGAAGAGATAGTTTGGCCGTGTGGCAGTTTATAACCAGAGTAGAGTGTTTTTCCTCTCTAAAAGCGTGTTTCTGTGCAACCTCTTCCCAGAATCTTGAGGGACAGGGATGTGACAACATGAAGGTAGTGAATTTGAGTCCCCAAGAGCTCAGGACCTGAGCTGAGACTTCTTGGATAACCAGTCTTGATCTGAATATAGCAAATTCATAGATGACAGTAGAAGAAGATGAACATCAGAATGATTCCATATTTTCCTCTGGTGGCACTACAACTAAGCCCTTGAGGTGTAGGAAGAAAAGAGAGTCTCCCAATATACGGAATGCACCGGCCTTGTCTCTCCTGGTGCCTGATGAGTACAGGCTCTGATGAGCTGCACATCTGACCCACTTCCTCTGAAAAGAGAGGGTGTTTCTAGGCAGCCACGTTTCTGGCTTCACTCTCCTGGGTGAGCCCATGGTGGGGACCTGATTAGAATACACTGATGATTTGTAAGCTCTCTGGACCTTTTGATGTGGTCTGGCATAGTCAGCTCTGCCAGTCAGATTCTTGCTATGGGGAATTTGATTTACGAACTGAGGAAACAATCACACAGTAGGAGTCAAAACTGAAAGGATGCCTTCAAAGGAGCCATGAAGAAGAATATGGCCGGGCCTCCCTGGTGGCGCAAGTGGTTGAGAGTCCGCCTGCCGATGCAGGGGATACGGGTTCGTGCCCCGGTCTGGGAGGATCCCATATGCCGCGGAGCGGCTGGGCCCGTGAGCCATGGCCGCTGAGCCTGTGCGTCCGGAGCCTGCGCGTCCGGAGCCTGTGCTCCGCAACAGGGGAGGCCACAACAGTGAGAGGCCCGCATACCGCAAAAAAAAAAAAAAAAAAAAAAGAATATGGCCAAATGGAATCATAAGCAGGTCAAAGTTTGGAATTATAAAGAAGCATATTTGATAGGCTTCCCTGGTGGCGCAGTGGTTGAGGGTCCGCCTGCCGATGCAGAGGACGCGGGTTCGTGCCCGGGTCCGGGAAGATCCCACATGCCGCAGAGCGGCTGGGCCCGTGAGCCATGGCTGCTGAGCCTGTGCATCCGGAGCCTGTGCTCCGCAACAGGAGAGGCCACAACAGTTAGAGGCCCGCGTACCGCAAAAAAAAAAAAAAAAAAAAAAAAAAGGAGCATATTTGAAAGCAGGAGAGATTAGAAAATCTAAGAAACAGAAGATTTAAGAACATATCTGAGGGACATGAAGAACAGACTTGAGAGAAAAGCCATAAATTCCTGGTGTTTAAACTCATAGATACACCCTGGGTACCATTTTCTGCTCGAGTCCCAGTTCTAATGGAGTTCCTAGTTCTTCCCAATGGAATCCCCCTCCCTCAATGCTTCACACCAGTTTTTCAGTTTTCGTTCTTCACAAACCAAGGAATCGACCTTAAACGTTCACTAACAGAGTCTGGTATAGAGTAAACTATACTGGACTGGGAATTAAATAATTTAAGACACATCCTAAGTCTCCATTTCTTTTTCAATACAATGAGAGGGCTGGATAAGGATGAACTAGTCCTAACATTCTAAGAAGAAAATAAAAACAACTGCCTTATACTGTAATTGACATTCTTTGTTCTCCTCCTCCAGATGCTTTCAATAAGCCAATAGGAACCCAGTCCTTAAGGAATTTTAGTTGGTTGTTTAAGAATGACTTCCTTACAGTACTCCGTGAACTTCTCTTTATTCTTGTCAGGTAAAAAAGAACACCCCTACCTTCATTTCTCTACACTTTATAATTGGTCCATACTACATTCAAATTCAAGACCAATTCTTGAATGAATTAATATGGAAAAATAAGTTGGATGTCTCTCCTATGAAAGAAATGTGAAAAGCCATATTATCAAAACTTCAGCACCCTGAAATTAATTTTAAAATTCTATTAATTAATTATTTAATTCTATTTTCCTGGGACTTAACAGTATGCATAACTACACAAATCTAATCGTGTCCAAATCATAATTCAATAGCCTTTACCACGAGGACACAGATTGAACCAAACAAGCAACTGACAAACTGAGAACAAGCTATTGAACACAGTATAATAGAAAGAAAAGAATAAGCCACTGAAATTTTAAATTTGTGTTTCAAGTTGCATCCCATAAAATTCCAAGTGGGGAAAAATAACACGAGCAAAACTCTATTGCTTAACCTGTGCTAATTAAAAAGTAAAGCGATGTTATGTTTACTCATATAAATTTTAAATGGTAAATGATAAACACGACCCCTAACAATAGTAAGGGAATCCACTTTTCACTGTTGTCCTTTCTTCTCTGTGGAGGGAGGTATTTAAAATGAAAGTAATGAAGTCTGATTACACTGCAATAGGGCAGTTCATTGGGAAGTCCCCAGAAGGCTTAGGAATTAACCTGGATTTTCCCAACCCTGTTCCATATTTGTATCTCACTCCATTCTCCTTATCCTGTTAAGTCAACTGATATAAACAAATCAGTCTCCTAAGGAGTTAACCCCTAAAGTTACTTTTACTCTTCCCTTGCTGGCTTCGCAATTTTATCTTATCACTTTAAGAGATCAGGCCTTTGCAGTGGACTTTCTTTCTCAGCACCTGCCTAGAAGCGGTGCAGTTAGGCTTTGTTTTATAACAGATGACAGGGCTTGTGAAGGCAGCTGTTCAGTGCCATAACTCAAAACAGCACCAAAGGTTCTGAAGCAGCGTTTTATTGTTTCCAGAGATTTAGATGCTCACTGCTAGCTCATCATCAGCTCCTAAAGATGACCCCATCAAGTTGTGCAGTGTTAGGGGATCAGGAACAGACAGCCACCAGCTGTGGGGCTTTGCCCTTCCTCAGGTAACTCAGAGAGGTGGTCGGAAGATAGGGGCACCTTCTGCCTCCAAGTCATTCGTTTGTTTAACAAACATCCCCTGACCCTGCCCTCAGAAAAACAGAAGCTGAAGCCCATACATAGTAAAAAAAGGATTTGCCTCTAAGACTCTCTTAATTTCCGAAAGAACAGGCCTAAAACAACCTGATAGGCCTAACTTTCTACTACCTAGAGCCAGATGTATATAAGAACATAAAAACTGCCAGGACTACGTCAGGATTGTATTCTGTTTACACACACATGCACACACACACACACACACACAGAACATATATTCATACATAATACACATATGTATGTAAATATATATGATATACATATATTCTGTATATACATATGTATTCTGTACATAAATTATATGTATACACATATTCTGGTTTGATAGAGCAAAAAACTTACCTGCTCTCCCTAACTTAAAGTGGAAGCATAATCTCTTTCTTTTTGCAAACCATCCTGTCTCTGCTATTCATGATGCTATTCAAATCCTTTTTTAAAAAATCTATGTATATTTCAGGTCTATTTCACATCATGAGTAAAGAGCCTTATGGAGGACCCATAAGATACTTGAAATGCATGGTTTTCCCTCCAGGATTTTTGTTTGTTCACAATGCGATTTAACACACCGATGTATCACAAGTGTTACCACATACCTTGATGACTCCTCTCAGAGACTGAGAAATAGCACATAGTAGGTATCTCTTACCATTTGCATCCACGATGGTGATATTGGCAGAAGCACTGTCGTTTCCTAATTTGCTGATCACTTTGCACATATATTCTCCAGAATCAGCCAGTGATGCTTTGTTAATGCGAAGTTCTGACTTCCTGTAAGACCAAGACCAAAGCGGTTGTAAGTATATTTCACAGAAATACAATGACCATCAAAATAATGCCTCTGTAGTTTCAGAGTTCTCAAACACCCCCTTCCCACTCTACACACACCATATTAAAACACAACTGACTAGTACACAGATATGTGATTTTACCAAAAGTGAGATACATCTCATTTAAATTATACCCTGGACATAGCCTTAATTTTATCACCCAGCTCAGCAATTTAAACAAATTCTTTTCTAATTTTTCTTTTTATTCCTCTAGCTCCACCACTAACCACATTAGGCCTCAGAATTTTTTTTCACCCAAATGATAAATTTTCTTTCCTCTCTGTATCTCAATGTCACCAGCCACTAGGGTTAAGGAAGATAAAAATGTGTAAAGCCATTTCTTATAAATCTGGTAAGGACAGACAGTTACTGAAGGCTAGACTAGATTAAAATGCTCTGCACTTCTTTTCCCAGCAGAGTGACATCAGGAATTATGTTAATTTTGAATGGAGAGGAGTTATCGCTTCCAAAAGAAAGGGAATTTGTCATTCTTTAAAAAGATTCTCATTGCTGGGAGCACAGTACCACACAAATGGTTCTTAATATTGAAATAAATATTCACGCAACAATAGCACACACTTTTTTAAAACTACATATTAAATCAATATTTGGCACTCTTTTTGAGCATGGGCAGCACTGTGATTTGCATCTGTCTCTATGCTTTACTATTGCACATAGCCTATAATTTCAGCAGTCTCTATGATTTAAAAACTCAGGCCTATTGGAATGGGCACAGCATTTATTAAAGCCTTCTGATAGCTAGTGGGAACCTGCTGTATAGCACAGAGAGCTCAGCTCTGTGCTCTGTGATGACCTAGATGCGTGGGATGAGGGGGGAGGGACGTGCAACAGGGAAGGGATATATGTACACATACAGGTGATTCACCTCGTTGTACAGCAGAAACTAACACAACATTGTAAAGCAACTGTACTCCAGTAAAACATTAAAAAAACAACAACACAGTGTCCTTGTATACAGGAGCCTGGTACTGACTGCCTGGGTTCTTGAGAGGAGGACATCAGGGAGAAAAGGCAGGACGCAAAGACAGCAACTCAGAATTATATGCAAACCTCCTGTAAACTACACCTTCCTAATTTGTAAGTGAATTTTCCGGTCTTCTTGTCAGATAATATTATTAATCAAATTGGATCAATTGTTCAAAATTTAATTTCTACTCTTCTCTTCCAGTCTACTGAATTGAACCACCCCTACCTGCCTTCTATGTTGGTACTTTTGCTTATTACTTCTTTTTCCTAGAATGGAGGCCCCATATTTCTACCCATCAAGATATGAGCTGATCTTTAAGGACCACCTCTGAGCCAGTTCCTTCATCAAGCCTTTCATGACCCTGTACCTGGAGCTGCTCTTTTTTTTTTTTTTTTTCTAAATTCTGCCAGCCTTGAGTACCTCTCTCATGAGAATCTTCTTAAAGAAACATGATAATCAAACTTACAGTTAACATTAATTTACAGTTAATCTTAGAGGGATAGTTCTTAAAATCAAAATTCTCCTAAAAGACCTGGGCAGTGTTTACTGGAATACTATTCCAAGGAATGTAAATAAATGCTATGCTTAAAAGAGAAAGAGAAAGAGAACAAGGGGAAAAAAATGTAATTTTCTATGCTGAAGTAAGTGTTGCATTAAACAAACTTAGAGTTCTTTACAACCTACCTCTTAAGTCATTTTATGCAAAGAGTTACAGTGAATTTCTAAGGCAGGCATGACAAGTGACTAAGGAATCCTTTCTGTAGAGACACCCTTGGGAATTCTATGACTGAGCATCAATGGGCCAAGACCAAGAATCAATTTAATCAAGCTAAGCATAACAAATACACTCAGGTTCAAAAATCAGTGGCAGAAATACAGGCTGGTAGGGATGAGCCTTGACAACAATATATACAGAAAAAAGGATTTCAATTAGCTACGCGTTTAACATTACTCCATTGAAAACAACTATTTAAAAAAGAAGAAAAAGGAAATGTATGCACTGTTTGGCCAAATTAATATTAAAAGGGCACAAATCAAATTGGATAAAAGTCTCAATACACTGCTCACAGGATGAATCACATCTAGACTATTGCATTATGTTTCAAAGTGGTATTTGATTTAAAAAAATATCAATAGCTAGAGGAGTTTAGAAGAGGGTGATCAGAATTGAACAGGACCTAGAAATCTTTTTTTTTTTTTTTTTGCGGTACGCGGGCCTCTCACTGTTGTGGCCTCTCCCGTTGCGGAGCACAGGCTCCGGACGCGCAGGCTCAGTGGCCATGGCTCACGGGCCCAGCCGCTCCACGGCATATGGGATCTTCCCGGACCGGGGCACGAACCCGTGTCCCCTGCATCGGCAGGCGGACTCTCAACCACTGCGCCACCAGGGAAGCCCTAGAAATCTTATCACTAGAGAAGATGCTATTAAAGAAACAGAGGTTCCACTGGCAGGTAGATATGAATAAGATATATTTAAATACATTTCATCGTTGTATGAAATGTATTTAATTATTTGGTGAAGGAAATTATTTGGTGAAGTTCTTAAAGGTAGAATGGTGTCTTACAGGAAAAAGAAGGCACATTTTGGATGATATATAAGGAAGAACCTTTTGAGCGCCCAAAAATGGATAGGGTGTCGTGTGAAAGAGTTAGGTTTTCTCTTGGGAAAGATTCAAGTCTGGATAGCCTCCTGTCAAGCAATTCCTAACAAGAATATCTCTAGGCAGAGAAAGATTAAATTAGATCAGTGGTTTCAATCAATTTTGAAAAAACACACCCTGTTTTAAAATGAAAGCTTAAATGAGACATGCATATTTAAAAATATTATGAAGGGAGAAAGTGTTTATGTCAGAAAGGTTGGCAACCCTTTTTGCAGTTTAATGGAAACTCAAAACTCTCCAGGGACATGAAGGGCCCCTTTGAACTCTAATGATACATTTAACTATGAGATTCTTCAATCCTTGGGTCTTACAGCAGGAATGGGAAATAGTGAGAGAGTAGAAATAGACAAACCTTCTTAAAAATTATACACTGCAACAATTCGGGGCTTTAATAAGTATGGTTATAATAGTCTTATTTTACTGTCTTCAATAGGCTACCATATCTTGCCTAAAAGAAGAAAGTTAACTTGGAAGAATTAATGAACGCCCTTCCAATCACAAAATTAACTTTTTGCTCTTTAATTGATGAGTTACCTGGGGATCTAGGAGGCGTGAACATTTTGGCGGATTTTCATTTCTAAAAGTTTTAAAACAGTTAATTCATGTAACATGTTTAAAAAGATGCTTGAAATAGAGTAAGCTCCAAATAAGTGTTGGCTATTATTATAATTACATTCTACGTTCCTGCAATTTTAAGATTTTTATAATAAGCATGCATTGGTTTGGAATACGAAAAAGATAAAACAATGTAACAATAAATTAATACAAACAGTTATAAATATTAATTTCTTTTTCTTTTTTTATATCAAAATGCAAACTGTGTTCTTCTAATGAGTGCTCACTGACAAGGTAGATTCAAGGCTCCCTTAGCTACTATCTCGTTTTTCTTACTTAACTTGATTCTTCCACCATGTTTTACAGGCTAAGGCAACTTAAATGCATATAGAACTGATCACCTCAGTTTATAAAATTCCATTCCTCTGATCTCTAAGGAATCATATGAACTTGCGTGTGTGTGTGTTCAACACAGCTTTCAGATACTGTTGAATTGCCTATGATGAGAAGGGTAAAGAAGAGAGAGAGGGATTTCATAGTGCAAACTAGAGAATGTCACTTGCCATCTGGTTCTACCAGAATGAAGTCACTTGCCACTGCAGCAACTGTGAAACTCTACAGAACCAGGCACTGCATAAAATGCCTCACATAAACTCTATGAAACAGGCACTGCGTATTCCCGTTTTATACCCAAAGAATTTGAGATTTTCCTACACATAAAGTTAAAATGACATGTCAGAGCGACTCAACTAATAAAAGAAGGGGATGTGTAGAAACCTTTTCTATTATAGAGTCAAAAAAACCTGAAACAATTGATAACAGGAGAAATAATTCCTTAAAAAATTTTGTTAACTTGACCAAATCAATTAGAATCGATTTTAAACAAAATTAAGATGTGTAAGAACAGGGAATTCTCTGGTGGTCCACTGGTTAGGACTTCGTGCTTTCACTGCCGAGGGCCTGGGCTCGACCCCTGGTCAGGGAACTAAGATCCCACAAGACGTGTGGCACAGCCAAAAAAAAAAAAAAAATGTGAGAACAGAAACGAAGAGCTGATACAAAATTAAGGGCATCCAAAAGTGTGCGCCAGACACAAACAACAGGAAGTCAGACTTTAATAAGGCTGATGTAGGACAGGTATGCAAATGAGGCCAACTGGATGACCCCCAAATATGATCTGTCACACACCAATCTCTTGAACCAGTTTTCTTGATCAAAATGGTCCACCAGGCAAAGGAAATGAGAACAAGGGGATAAGCAGACACTTAAGACCAGGGCAGTTTCCATTTCTTTTCATTGGTCCCACACATCACTTAGCCAAGTAAAATAAACAAAGGCTCGCACGTGAATGCAAAATCATAGGAAGAACACGTAGGAATGTCCTTTATTAGTAGGAGCAGGGGCCGAAGGTGGGTAAGACTTTACAAAATAATACCAATTCCCTATTGGTATAAAATCTTTTCATAACACTAAAGGAAATTCTGGCTGCTACGAACAATCTAGATTGTAAAATGTGAAAAAGAAACGTAGATGAAGGACTGGAAGAGGGTCAATGTTTTACTTTAAATAAAGAGAATGCCAGGGAAATCCTAAACCTCACACTAAAATTCACCTCTGCTTGTGATCACAGTTTAAGATAAAGCTTATCCCTTCTTGGCCTGCTGGCTAAGGGCAAATGTAGTAAGATAAAGTTAAGTCAAGTAAGCCAGAAACCACTGCAAACCACTGACATTTTGAACATCTTCGTAATGAAGAATTATGAGTCATGTAGATGAAGCTGACAAACAAGAATGTCTTTTATTGAAGACTTTACCCTAAGCCTGAACATGCCCCTTGCCTGAAGTCGTGATTTTACTGGACACTACAGCAAAATCACAAGTAGCTGTGAAAAGACAAAAGACATAGATTCAGATCAATTTCAAGTCCAAGTGTTACCATTCATTAACATTATATCTACAGGAAGAAACCTAATGGCCTTTATTCTCGGGATATTAACTTTTTAATGGGTATAATAACTATAGCGTTCATTCTCTTATATTTCTAAGTTGAAAAAATAGAGGATCTTGCAAATGTTAATTAAATTTAGATTCAGTTTGGTCCTTTAAAAAAGGTGACAGCACTAATGTTTTTTTTAAAGATACAACTTCAGAAATGACCGAATACCCAATTCTGAAACCGAATAAGCTGGTCACTTATCCGTAGCTGCCCACTTTACACAAAGTATCTTATTTTTCAGAGGATCAAATAGGCTCAATGCTTTGCCAAGAGTAATTTACAGCCACATTACTTGAATAAAAGTCTTTCTTGTTCCCACTTAATTCTTTCCAGCAAGGCTATTGTTTAAAAGAAGTAATTTCTGAATATCGGCCTTTCCGGGATAATGGGATTTTATTAATATGTAGACAGTGCTCTTAGCTGTCTGGGCCTATGAAGCCAATATGAAAATGCTTTTCTGAATAGCAATGACACTTTTATATGTCATCCAAGCCATGCAACAAATTAGCTCTTTACCTATACATGTTCGCTTTCAAAACCACATTCATTCCGGGCAACTCACTTTTTCGGTTGTTCCTTTTTGCCCTCTTATTTACCCAACCTCATTAGCCTCTCTCCAGGCATCCTCACCTAGAATACCTGCAGTCTGCAGCTGCTTTGTTCTGTTCCTTCAGTCTAGATAATCCTCTCCTCCCTCTCTTCTTCCTCCCCTCTTTCTAGGAAGCCTCCACAGTCCTGGACTGGGTCCTCCCCGCCGCCCATGTGAGCTTCGTTCTACAGCATTCCGTGATCATCACTATCGTTGAATTTACGACTGAGTATTACAACTGCTTACATTTCCCTCCCCTCTTGAGACCAATACTCTGAGAGCAGAGAGCACTTCTTCATCTCTGTGGACCCAGAATCTAGTCCAGGGCTGACATGCAGCATCTGTCCAATAAAGGGCAAAATTTCCCATCCACTCCCCCACTGGCCCAACCCAACTGGCCTCTTTATTGCCCTGTGAACAGAACCTGCTACTGACTGTGGTTTCTGCTCTTCTCTATAAGCACCCACCCTACCACACCCATCCAGCTAGAGGGATTCTCTGTCTTCAGCAGAGTCAAATCCACCACCTCACAGTGACTCCTGAATCTCTTCGGGTCTCCCACACTTCCCAACTCCCATGGCACTTAGCATCAGTAACCTACAATTCAGTGTTTAGTTTTATTGTCTGATATGAAATGCCAGATATTTCATCTCCCTAATTCATCTGGACTTACCATAAAGCAGAATTTACCTCAATGTAACGAATCCATTTTTTAGATCACTATTTGTAAACAGATGGGCTGCTTAAAAATCTTGACGCTCCCTAGCCCTAGCAGGGTTTCAGCACTTGATCGCTGGAACTCCTATGTTTTATATAAGGCTGAACTGGATAATCTCTCTACAATCTTATGACCCCCTGAGTGCAAAGATAACACCTAGGATTCTTCCGTTTCTCCACATTCCTAGCATTCGCGGGCACTTACTTATTTTTGCTATTATATGACAGCCACATGGAAATGAATGAGACATGACCCTGCATGTGCAGATAACTGAGTTTCTTACTAACTTGGCTAATTGATGAAAAGCAAAACAGACACTAAAAGCTATCTAAAAGTATTTTTTGCTGTTGTGAAACTTCTCTAGAAGAATCAGGCTTATTTTTTCAATTCGTTCACTCTATCTCCTCCCCTCCCCACATGGACACATGTTATTAAACGTGTCTGCTTTCCATTTTTAAAGAAGGAATGAGGCATTAAGGAATCCAAGAAATAGATTTGTGTTCCAGCTTAGTCACAACTAGTTGGGTGACTCAAGGCAAGACAACACTTTTTTGACCCTTGATCACTTAATCTGCAAAATTAGAGAGTCACATGTGCAGTAAACTGTCCTTACTACCTAGGGGAATGTTGTAAAAAACAAACAAATAAGATTATGCATAAAAATACCCTGTCACTTTACAGCATTATTTTTTGCATCTTTGAAGTGCCACCTGCTACAGAAAGTGATATTGCCTTCACGCTGCACTCTTCTTCCAATTCGAGAGATTGTACTGACACAATCAATAACAAGGATAAGCAGCGTAGTTACTAAAACCATGGAAACTAGAAAAACATCCCTAATTATGGCTATTACAGTCATTAAACACTTCAAGATTAAATTAAATTTCCATTATAATCACTTCATTTGCTCTTGCTCATGCAAGAGTATGACTTTTTGGTAGATATCCTATAAAATTAAAGTCCAGGCAGAGAGTCTTTCACTGCTGCTTCTGTTATCATAGCTGGGATTTCACTGGAATCCTCTGAAGTAGAGAAAATGTAATCTTGGAGCTTGGAGCCACTATGATACATGTCACATTGATTAAAGGACTGTTCACAAGCAAAAATCCAAGATATTTAGCTCTTCCATAATTTCAAAATGTAGTTTGATATTAGAAGAAAAATTTCTTAAATAAGGAGAAAAATAAAAATGAAGAGTGTAGGAATAATAAAAGACCACCATTTTAGAGTACGTATAGAACATACCTACCAAGATGTTATAGGGAATCACATGAAGCCTTCCCAAATATGGATCTCCTCAAGGAGGGCAGGAAAATTTAAGCTTCTTGCTACCCAGGATTACTGGATGTTTTAATCTGCTCTAATGGTGATATGGTTTAATAGAATTGTCAGTTAAACATTCTTCTTAGGTATTTTATGTACTAAACTTTTACTTGAAAATAGTTCAAAAGTGACTGATTACATTCTAACTCTTTCCATAAATCTAGGTATTTATTGATCTTTATAACAAAGTCAGGATTTTGATTGTGCAGGGCACTGGTACTCTAAATGGGATTTTAGGATCTCACCTATGACTTAGTATTACAGCAGCTGCTATTTTTTTTTTTTTTTTTTTTGGCAGTACGCGGGCCTCTCACTGTTGTGGCCTCTCCCGTTGCAGAGCACAGGCTCCGGATGCGCAGGCTCAGCGGCCATGGCTCACAGGCCCAGCCGCTCCACGGCATGTGGGATATTCCTGGACTGGGGCACGAACCCATGTCCCCTGCATCGGCAGGCAGACTCTCAACCACTGCACCACCAGGGAAGCCCAACAGCTGCTATTAATACGACCTTCCCTCATCCCTTCTATTTCCACCCACACCCCACACTTCTTTCCACATCCATCCTTTCCTTTCTTCATCCACAAGTTGTAAGAATCAGAAACTTTAAATTCTTTCCTATATAATGACACAATTTCTGGCCACCATATAGTGAAAAATCTTTTCACTTATTATATGTCGTGTTTTTTGATGGTGTACTTATTTGCTAGGCTGTTTGTAACTTTTATATCTTACATCATTGTATTGCTAGGCATTGCCCCTGCTGTGATATGCATGATACTCACCCTGGCCTTTTTTGTATCTTGATGTTTTGTGGTTTGTTCTTTCGGTTTAATTCATTCCCATTCTTGAACCATCTGAATTTGAGAGAGGAGTATTCAGAACTGGTCTCGCACCGAAGCACTAGTTTTGAACCTGCTGCAGACTCCTGACTTTTCATCTCTTTCAATCGGGGAGGCAAGGCTAAAAAAGAAAAGAGAAGGAAAAAACGTTCCAATCACCTGGTAATCTTTCCAAGAGAAACATACTAATTTCGGTAAGCTTGATCAAGAAACCATTCCCAAAGGCTTTACTAACTGAGAGAGAAAAGAAAAAGGGGAGGGGGGGTGTCAACCAAAATGTATCTCAACTTAGAGAAGAATAAAATGCTCACATAAAATATATTCAGGGGGAAAAAGAAAAGAGAACTAAGGTAATGAAATTATTCTTTAAAACATACTCACAGATATAGAGAACAAACTAGTGGTTACCAGTGGGGAGAGGGAAGCAGAGAGGGGCAATATAAGCGTAGGGGATTAAGAGGTACAAACTACTATGTAGAAGATAAGCTACAAGAATATATTGTACAACACAGGGAATATAGCCAATATTTTAAATTAACTACAAATGGAGTATAACCTTCAAAACTGTGAATCACTATATTGTACACCTGTAACATATAATATTGTACATCAACACTACTCCAATAAAAAATCATTCTTTAAAAAATTCCCAAAATTTATACATACATATATTTTATATATATATATATATTTTTCAAGATAGTAATTTCCTCAATCTTTACATTCTCTGATACCATTAAAAATCCTGAACACTGGTCATTTCAAAGAATCAAAATCCTAGGCTAAAAAAGAATATGTAACTGGGCCATTATTTCTAAAGCACATTCATATCCCAGATGACAATTTATCTTCATCACAGTTCTGTGAATAGGTACAGCAGGTAACATACCCATTTTTTAAATGGGAAGTTTATTTTCAAAGACAGGTAAGTATCTCTTGTCCATGGTTATAACATTCTGGAGAGTCAGACTATCCTATCACCAGAAGTAGCCCAAAGAACAAAGAGGACTCATAAATCTTAACAATGCTCACTTCTTCAAGACAGAAATTCTTTGGTGACATCACTCTTTTACTGGACCTACAGTTACAGTTCCACAAACAAAGAATGACCATTCCAGAAGGCCACTACACTCCTGTCAAGTTATCAGTTTGATTGGATTTCACCCTTCTAAACCTTCTCAACAGAGACTTAAATTGTACATTAATTTGTAGGACACTTTACATTAAACACATATACCACTCCTACTTTAAGCAAGACTGCTTCAAAGAATATCTATTCTCTACTGAAATATTTATGGATAAAATGTTATAATATCTGAGATTTACTTCAACATGAAATGGTAGCGGGGAATGGGTAGGCATAAAAATGAAAAAAACTTTCCCAAGAAGCTGATCATTGTAGAAGTTAGGCAATAGGTAGAAACAGGGATTTGCTGTACATTTCTATACAGTATGTCTGATTTTTTCATAATAAAACAGTTTAAAAAATAAAAGCATAACAAATGGATTCTCCTCTACACACAAAATTTCACTTACTAATCAACACAGCAGAACCTGAGATCTCAACATCTCTGTTTCCACTGAGTCTTAGAAAAGCCAACTACAAAGTCTACTTCTGCCCCAGTTCAAGCCTTAATGGGAAGTTAATTCCTCAAACTCACCAAAGGAGACTGCACCTCCTGGATCCAGTGAGCAATTATTCACTGCGTATAGCCTCAAGGCTCCAAGGACAGCAGTCAGAGCCACGTTAGACACCAACAGGAAATGGATTACCTTTCCTACCCCGGGTAGTTTTGTTTTTCTACAAGTCTTCCCTTACCAAGAAAATCCTCCCAAAATGTCAGGAATGAGCATACAAAATTTCCAGTAAAGTACAGCAAAAAGCATTTGAACGTGTGGCTTCTCTGCAGTATTCCTACAATTACGTGTCCCTCTTGTTACTTATTTGGAGAGGAGGCGGAGAAGCAGGCACCAAATATGGAGACACAGCAGCGAGTTAGGAAACGTATTTCAGCTGTTCTTAGCCTTTGATACCTGATGATTTTCTCTATTTTTTTTTTTTTCTGACAGCTTGAAAATAAGATTTACTTCCTGAAGAGCTTTTCTAGGAGTCTTCCTTTTAAGATACGGTCTGTGAATCTCTGTTTCGGAGGTTTTAAAAAACACTAAATTCTCATGTATCTGGAATAGTATTTGTATATTCCTATTAACGCCTTAAGATCATTTTCAATTTTGTAAACCTGGTGAAGGGTTTTAAAGAAACAAATCTGCTGGCATTAAGTGGCACCAAAAACTGGTTTACATATATTAAGAAAAATAAAACACCTCATTTTTTCAATGTACAGATGAAAAGAACTAGTTTGAATTTTTTTGTTGTTTTCACTTAATTTTGTGTTTAACTTGGCACCCAACCCAGACTCTCAAGCTTTCTTCCCTTGTGTCTATGCAAAATGTTCTAAACACAATATTTCAGATATCCTTAACTCTCAATAAGTACCATGTTCCCTCACTCACCACTCCATTCATTTGCTTATCAATACAGCCTGAATACAGATCTACTGGATATTGTTTTCTTGTTTGAAATCTTCATGCAATTTGTTTGCATCTTTTTTTACTTCCTTTTCTCTTATTCTGTTCCCCCCTCCCTTTCACTCACCTCTCCTTCCCTTTACCCTCCTGTCTTCATTTATTTATTTATTTCTTATTTATTTATTTATTTCTTATTTCTTTATTAAGAGTCTTGATTTCAAATGTGAGGAACCAATCGGACAAATTCAAATTGAGGGATATTCTACAAAAACAACTGGTCTAGGCTTCAGGAATGCCAATGTCACGAATGATAAAAGACTGTGAAACCGATCTAGATTAAAGGAAACTTTGACAAATAAATGCAATGTGTAGCGATTGATTGGACCTTGGTTTAGGGGAAAAATAGTTATAAAGAACATTATTGGGACTATCGGGGAAATCTGAATAAAGGTATTGTAACAAAATTAAATTTCTCAAGTGTGATAACTGCATTGTGGTCATGCAGAAGAATGCCCTTGTTCTCAGGCAGTATCTGCTGAAGTATTTAGGGGTGAAATGTCATCATGTCTACAACTAAATTTCACATGATTCAGCAAACAAGGAAATGCATGCATAAAGAAAGGAAGGAAGGAAGAAAGAAAGGAAAAAAGGAGTCGTGGTTTCTCTTAGTTTTTCTGCCTTTTCCATCTGGTCTTTCTGCCATTGAAAAAAGTCTCAGGATTTCATTAAGTACTTTTAAAGTCTTGGCTAAGTTTGCAGTCATGGAGATTCTTGGGAATATTTGTGTTATAATTTACAAATGTAGCTCTTAAGACTATATCCTCCATTTAAATTCTGTGAGTGGTATGGCACTGAAATCCTCATATGTTCAACCTGATAACCATGACTTTGGGGCTCCAACCCCCCTTTGGTGCAAGGAAAATAATCCCTCATCTGGCAGATCAACACATCCATCCTTTCCTTTGGGGGTTCTTGTGCAAAGACCAGTACATCCTTTGCCCTTAAGAGATGATCTATGACGTAACGAGGCACAGACCTTCAGATACAAGGTCTTTCTTAGCTAAAATATCCACTCCTTAAGCTGACCCTGTTGTACAAACATTTCTTGATGTTTGGGGTTTGGATATACCTCTATTGACTAGCCTGAGCTTCTCACGTGCATGTAGTCTCAAGACTGTCACAAGCACAGAAGCTCCCGGCTACTCTGACTTTGCCTCCTTAGAAGTCCACTTGTCATAATGTCCCTGCATGTCTTCAGGGGAAATCACCTATGACATGAGGATACCCAGCTTTTCAGAGAACAGCTGTTTTAAGGTGTTAACTCAAAATTCTCCGTAAATGGAGAAACAAATCTGTGACCCACCAACCCAGCCACATGACTGCACTGTTGGCTCATGGGTGTTCTGCGGTCAGTGGTACCTTCTAGAAAAGTACCATAAAAATTCCTCACTCACTCCAGGTGAAGCCCAAATGCAAGCATCCTATAGACTGGGCAACAACATAAATTCTTCTTTGTCCTCTCATATAACCATCCTAACAGAATAGCCCTGGGTATTTCACAGACTTGATAAAAATACAAACTAATATTGAGCACATATGGTCTGTGTGTTTTTTCTCCTCTAGTCATAGTGAGACAATTTTCAATAGAGTAAATTTTCTTCCATTAGATTACAAAATAATAACTATATGTTACTAGAATATATTTTCAAAGTACGTATGTTTCTCACGTATACAGTTTACTCGCATGAAATAATCTCATTTATTTCACTGAAAAAGTACGCCACCAAGTACTTTCTAACACTCAGGTATAACTTTATAAGACCAGGGGTAGTGTCTAAACCTTGGGGCAATTTTTTAAAGTGAGTACTTGGAGTTTAAAACTGCCAAAATTTTTCGCTTGGATTTTAAAACTGTAAAAAAAAATGTACGTGCCTTTCAATTCTTGTTTAAGAGTAAATAGTTTGTTAATTAAAAATTGGTTGGGGCTTCCCTGGTGGCGCAGTGGTTGACAGTCCGCCTGCCGATGCAGGGGACACGGGTTCGTGCCCCGATCCTGGAAGATCCCACATGCCGCGGAGCGGCTGGGCCCGCGAGCCATGGCCGCAGAGCCTGTGTGTCCGGAGCCTGTGCTCCGCAACGGGAGAGGCCACAGCAGTGAGAGGCCCGCGTACAGCAAAAAAAAAAAAAAAAAAAAAAAATTGGTTGAAGGCAAACACAATGCTAAGTTAATGCTTCCAATGCAGTAAGTGGTCTGAGCATCTTTGGAATGATTTAATTGTATTTGGTCTACCACAGTTCATAATTCTGCTTTCATTGTGATTCTGGAGAGGCAGCGTTTCCACACCCTGAAACAATTTAATGATAGAGCAAGTTTTAAGCAGTCTTTGCCTGAATCTATTTCAAACCTGCTTGACATTAATATGAATATATCCACACCCTTAGAAATGTATCAATAGAGACAGACAGTAAAGTGCAAAAAGGAGCAGCCTAGCTGTGACAAAGTGAAAGAGCGGCATGGACATATATACACTACCAAACGTAAGGTAGATAGCTAGTGGGAAGCAGCCGCATAGCACAGGGAGATCAGCTCGGTTCTTTGTGACCGCCTGGAGGGGTGGGATAGGGAGGGTGGGAGGGAGACGCAAAAGGGAGGGGATATGGGAACATATGTATATGTATAACTGATTAAATTTGTAAAATAAAAAAAAAAAAAAAATATATATATATATATATAAACTCAAAAACGCTCAGAGCAATGCCACATGTTTTACCGGCACTCCTTTTTACAGGCTTTAAGTGTTTCAAAGGGCTTTAAAGAAAATTGTGGCAGTAATCCAAAAAAATTATTTTACATGCTCACCACACAAAAATTGAAGGCACTAGGCTCATTTATTCCAATACTTTCATGTGTGAATAAATATTTGTAATAAAGGTGAAATAAATTTGTAAGAAGAACCATTCATCTAAGCAATCCTCTCGTTTTACTTGTCTCCTGAGCACTTATTTTTTTAAATATGTTCAGCACTGCTATATCAAATATTGTGCTGTATTGTTAAGAACAGGAAACAAATTTTAGCATGTGTATGCTGCTGAGACATGCCGATAGCATGGGACACTAGATAAATTATTTCTGTTCTTTGAAGGTGCTGACAATGCAAAGCTAGCTCATGTTATAACTCTCCGTGTCTGTGCAGTTAATCTGAAGAGCGTCAACACTCTGAACAAACTAAACAGGAAACCTGCAAAATATTATCAAATAACCGTGAGCTTTCAGCTACAACCCCAGTGAACACTTCCCTGCATAAAACTATTTAAAAGCCTGATACCACACACGTGCAGATCTCACGGTGAAAACTGGTGACTGGCAATTGCGTTAGTTGATAAAAGTCACACAAATATCATTAATCAGTCCTCAACGCAGAAGGATGTCCTTTCTTTTTTATAGTCATGTTAAAGGTAAATAAGTGATGAAAGTCTCTAAAACTCCTTTCTCAAGAAGATTTTGGTCACAATGAAGAGAGTAGATAAAGTTTAGGCTTTGCCATCTGGTCGTCTCTTCCGGGCTGCACTCACAAATTTGACTATAAAAGGGAAAATTTATCTTATCAGGTTTCAATTTTGTAAATACAGCCATGTAAAAGGCAGCAAGTTCTAGTGGCAATGGTATTTCCCAATACACCTGGGATTAAAACTATCGCTACTGGGGCAGTGTGTGATCTTAAGTTATGTTAAGGACCATCCCACAGGTCACTGTTTGTGGCCACATGTGGTGACCTGCTGCTCACGCTGCCCTGTGTCCAGCCGAATCATCCTTCAGATAGACTGTTCCTAACTCCGGTTAACTAGAGCTCCCCGTGAGCTTAAATGGGAAACTACCACGTGTCCCTGTGTATTCAGCAAGGATATCTGGAGAATGAGATAAAGCATGTAGGTGCCTCCACTTGTGAGAAAGTCACTATAAAGTTCAGGGATTTATTTTAAAGTGTTCTCAAGCTGACTCCCTAATACTGGCAGCAAACTAAACCAGTCAACACATTGAGAATAGGCTTCAAAGTATAGTGAAGATAGTTGGACCCAGAAATACCATTTTAGCAGTTCCATGTCCACCTCCTTATACAAGGATGTGTGAACTACTGAATAACATCTTTATGAGCATTTTGTTTGTTTGTTTGTTTTTGCGGTACGCGGGCCTCCCACTGCTGTGGCCTCTCCCGTTGCGGAACACAGGCTCCGGACGCACAGGCTCAGCGGCCATGGCTCACAGTCCCAGCCGCTCCGCGGCATGTGGGATCTTCCCGGACCGGGGCACGAACCCGCGTCCCCTGCATCGGCAGGCGGACCCTCAACCACTGCGCCACCAGGGAAGCCCCTTTATGAGCATTTTGAACAATCCTCTTAACATCTGCATGGAAGGTGTCATTATACAACAGATAACAATAAAACCAGGGCTGATATTTAGCATTTTACTTCTATTATTCACAACGGTAGTACCTCTACAGCCAAAGTTGGCACCTTACTGGTGTTAACCTTGATTTCCCAAATATTTCAGTCTCCACCGGTGGGGATTTTCACACATGGACAAGCTCAAAGTTTCCCTTCCCACAGTTCACTGCTACAAGTTGACTGAACAGTAGGATTCTTTTAAATGCTCATTTCTAGGGTATGAGCCATAACCGGGCTAGTCAAAAACTATGCTTATTCTAAGGTCATAGAAAATGACTTATCACATTCTACAGCTAAACACCATACCCAACAGGCTGCACTGAAGAGGCACATGTACAGAAGAGAACCATTTAAGGAATTTATCCCTATCCAATCAAAGGAGGTCAGGTAAGAGCAGTCATTAGTAGGCGGTCACAGTCCCTATTTGGAGGCTTAGGCTTTTTTTTTTTTTTTTTTTTTTTGCGGTACGTGGGCCTCTCACTGTCGTGGCCTCTCCCATTGTGGAGCACAGGCTCGGGACGCGCAGACTCAGCAGCCATGGCTCACGGGCCCAGCCGCTCCGCGGCATGTGGGATCTTCCCGGACCGGGGCACGAACCCATGTCCCCTGCATCGGCAGGCGGACTCTCAACCACTGCGCCACCATGGAAGCCCGGGAGGCTTAGGCTTTTGATGGTGGTGGTAGTGGTGTGTCCATTTTGATTGGCACTGTATCCAAACATCCAAATGTCTAAAGGTATCAGATGGAAGATATATAGGATCTCAGGGACCTAGCACAAAGTAAGACCCTAAGTGTTTGCTGAAAAAATAAGTAGAAGGAAGGATCTAGAAGATACTGATAAAGAAGAGACCCAGTCCAAACATTATTCCAAAGTCCACACCCACCTCAAAAGACTTTTTAAATTTGAGATCAAAGGGCCCCAGTGATGTTATTTTTTGTTTTTATGCATTCCACTGAATTAGGACTCTTACACTCTCTGCCATGTGACGCTAATAGGGAGGAGATGTAAATTTACTGGAAAATTGCCCAATAAGCAGCACTGCCTTTACTTTGCGATTTTTATATTCTCCTATAGTTCTCTTATCTGGTCATCCCTGTTAGAGTGTTCTCTACTTGACTCCTGCCTCAGTTAAGATGCTGGTCCTCCAACTGTGTTCCTCCCCATCTCCTTTAATTTACCTTATCTCAGAGTCTCCCACAGAAGCCAGACTGTTCTTCCATTTCAGCAGGAGAAGCAGACATATTTTAATATTATCTCTTTTGCCTTCAAATCAAAGTTGATCGATTGTCTTCATCGATTGACCCCAGTCTATAAGGTCTAAATTTGTTCCCTTAACTCTTAAGCTATTTATGATCAATGCATATCCCAGATTTACCATTTGTGTCAAATTCCCTCTTCTCTTGTCCTTGTATGTGTTTCTTGTAGGATGGATAATTATTCTTTCTGTTTTATAGGTGAGGATACGGGGGGTTATCCAGGCACTTGTTCAAGGTCACAAGGCTGCCAAGCTGCAGACCTGGATTTAAACCCAGGACTTTTCCCTCCAGGAGGATGATTCTGCACAGTTTGAGGTGGAGATAAGCAAAAGGGGAGGAGGATAGCAGACTAAAGATCTAGAATGATTATTCCATTTCATAGTCACTATGGTAATTTTATGTGTCTTATAATAAGCTATATCAACTAGATCACCTCTCCACATGTGTCTGCGAGAGATTTTCAACACTATACAATTCCACAAGGGAAATGAGCTCAGATTTACTAAGAGAATTTTTAGTAAGAGAATTTTTCAGCCTGAGAAATTGATATTATGTTTGTTGAAATTAGCAATCTTCTTCTTCTATACAGTTCTGTAGTGCTTGACCCAGTTACTTCATAGGTTGAGGGTCAAAGATAAAATTATAAAACTACTATAATAGTGGTCCCAAGACCTATGAGATGAAGTTAAAATAAGGTTCTCTTAGTACTTTCAGCAATAAACTCCCAATAATAGCTAACAATGGTTGAGTACTTACTATGAACCAGACACTGCTCTAAGAATGTCATGTTCATTAACTCTTTTAAGTTCTGTAACAATTCCAGGAGATATGTATTATTACCATGATTCCCAATTTACAGATAGCAAGACAGAGACAGAGAGGTAAAGCAACCTCCCACAGTCACACAGCTTGCATATTGTGGCGCCAGTATCTGGACCCTGGAAGTCTGACTCCAGAGCTCCTGCTCTTAACTTCTAGGCAATCAACTGAATAATCTGCTCTGTTGGATATGTTTATATGTCAAACGTAACATTTAATTTATCGATATGTTAATAGTGTCCATATTTCCCTGATAAAACCTGGCATACACCACAGGACAGATCATTTCTGCATATTCCAAGTGCAAAAAATAGTCTGGGAGAGAAAGTTGATATGAAAATGGCTGACTCTTCTAAGTTACTTTGATGATTTACAGGGAAATATATGTATATGTACAGCTGATTCACTTTTATAGAGCAGAAGCTAGCACACCATTGTGAAGCAATTATACTCCAATAAAGATGTTAAAAAAAAACACAACAATACAGAATACTTGAAATTGGTATTATTATACCAAAAAAATGTTTTTTGAACTGTGTGATTGCTTGTCATCTACCAAATGCCACAGGGGTGGACTGTGGATCATTCCAGCGTTCACTGAAATGCAATAGCTCCCACGTGGGGACACGGCAACAAAAGGGCCTTAAGAGATTACTGATGTTCTTTCCAGGTGTAAAGGCAGATCGCCCGCCGAGAAGCTGGAGTCAATCACGGCACCGTTGCTGGCAGCTTTAAGGTAAGTGTTCAACAGGCCTGCCTAATTAATGCTGTCAGCACAGCTGTCCCCAATTATGAGGACATCTCACTTACGGACACAGAGAAGCTGTTCTGCAAGCTTCACTTAAGGCCATCAATACACAGGGTTAAAATGGATCCATTACAGTTTGACCTAATTGACCTGTAGCAAATTTCATGTGACATAAGTTTATAAATTTGATCTTTTCTGTTGTCAGAAAGCAGGGTTTATTTTTCCCCTTCATTTGCTATCCATACCTTCCATACTCACTTCCAATATGTCACTTAAAGAGAGACCCGAAGAAATACCCAGTTACTGAAAGTTTGATATTCTATTTATTTATTTTCCTATGGTAACGGGGTTCTTCTCCTGTGATGTGTTCATGACTTAAGTAAATTTAGGACACTAGCATAACCTTGATGTGTTAATAATATGTGTCTATGACCATTATTTCTTTGTTCAAATGGAATTACAATCATTTAATTAACTGATGTCACTAAAATTCTCTTTCTTCCTTTGAGAGAAGGACCTTATTTCGATGTTCTGTACTGGATGAAATTCCCAGCTAAGATGAGTTAGTTAACACTTGATTATAACTAGTTTTAAACAATAACAGCTGTGGGAAAACTTTTAAGCATCGCATAAAACGTAAAGCACTGCTTTTGAACAAAGCCCTAATTTATACCAATCTTAGTACCCCATCATCTACTTTTCTTTTCACAAAGCCACTTAAAACCTACGTCTCCTGTGAAGAAGAAAACACTCTAGCAGAACTAATCATGAAATAAACGTGTTTCCTTTCGGAACCTCAAAAGTGTCTTTCTTTGTTATTTAGGCAGGTCAGCTTTTCTGGTAACCATGTTCCTTATTTTTCTATTTTATTCACAGATAACTTGTTAAACTGAATGACACTTAAAAAGTGCATGCCAGGATTGAAGGGAGGCTTCTCAATTCACTGAGGCCAACCAGATCAAAGTTAAATCTGTCTCTGTTTTGCTTACTATAGTTAAATAACCAGCTTTGCAATCCCTCCTTCAGTAGGGCCCAAGTTTGACTTGCGGAGGATCTTTAAAGCGTGTGTAGCTCTTTGCATTTTTAAGCTGGTCCACCGACAACCTAACAACTAACAATCCTTATCATTTTACTGCTATCCCACAGGAAAGACTAAGAAAGGCAAATTTCTTATCTTAGCGTTCCCAGCGTCACAAATTTGTTGAAGAGGCAGAAAATGACCAGAGTCAAATAAACAGACTGTTTACAGTAAGGAAATCTGTGCAACATCATTGATCATCTAAAGCAATATAATTCTGTGACCTATCTCACAGAGCTACAAGGCTGTGACGCTTTCCTGCACAGTCCTTGGAAGCCAAACTATAAGATCAGAGCCAAAGGAGTCTGGTTTCAGACAACACACACAATCACAATAAGGAAGACTTCGAATTCACAGTTTCCCTTATTTGACATAAAAAATTAGTTCACTAAAGCATCTCTTGAAAGTACAAGTGAGCTGCTTCCTGTACGCTCTGAGATAATCCATTGGTTCTCAAATTGCAATCAAATTTTCTCAGCACAAAGATTCACAAACATGGCACAAAAGAAACCTAAATGAAGCTTACTTAGCATGTCAACATTTGCCTTTCATTTCCTCCACAGGGACACTGGCACACCACTAGAAATATCTCGTTTTGTTTGTTTTTATGTAGAAAGAAATTTAATTGGCTTCTTTGCTAATGGTTTCTAGTCCATGAATTTAACTGACTAAACTCCACACATTCTGTGCTTCTATCTATAGGTTTTCATAGTCTCTATGAACAGTAAGAATCAGGAGTTTGCAGACCCAGGATCTAAGGCTTGTTTGGTCTGTGGGACCAAAGAGGCACTCTGAACCTCAATAATCTTATCCATAAAAAGGGGTGAGGGGACTAGATCTGCCTTACCTATTTCACAAAGCTGTAAAAGTCTAATTAAAAATGGTGGTGCCAGCATTTTGCATCTTTAAAATAATTGTGTTTTCATTTTTAGTGCCGACTGGACTGTCATTATCTATAGATCAGCTGAAAAGTCAAAAAATGTGAGCTCATATAAATCCAAGTGACACCAAATCATGTAATTAACAGCTGAAAAACTGCATATAGCTGTGGTCACTCCTCAAGATAAAAAAAAAAGCAGCTGGAAACTATCAAGAAGGGTCACTAAAATGTTCAGAGGGAAGTGCTACCAGTGTAAAGGAATAGACTAAACATTCTACAAGCCTCAAGACTGATACAAGGAAGGCCAAGAAAGGAAAACAATGGGTCTCTAAAGTCATAAAAATTTTAGATTCATAGAAGAATACTACAATGCATGGAAAGCCCTGCAAGCATGAAGCAGGTAGCATTAGAATAAAAAAGGAAAAGAAGCACCTTCATACGTGATTTTATTTCAGCACGAAAGGTTATACTCAAGATGGCAAAATCTGAATAAGGTCTATAGTTTAGCTAATAGCATTATACCAATGTTAATTTTCAGTTTTGATCAATATATCAAGGGAACAGGGAGCTGGAGGAAGGGTATATGGGAACTCTGTCCTATCTTTGCAATTCCCCAGTAAATCTAAATTATCCCTTCCCCAAAACATACTCAAGATGACTAGCCCAATTTATGTATTTTTTGTATAGTAAGTTAAGTGTCCCTCTTCTGTGTTCCCATAAAGCCATTATTATTCCATTTAGTACAATGCATTTTATCTTTATAGGCATTTGTTTCACCCAGGAGACAGAAGGCTCCTTTAAGTCAGGGGCTTTTTTCTTTTAATTCAGCTTTTACCCTAGTAGCTAGCACAGTGCCCAATAATACTTGCTGAATAGGAGAATGAATAAAGAAATAAAGTCAGTCTGGGAGTCAAATACTCCATATCAAATGAGCCACTGGTTTCTCTCTAATGCACAAGATTTATGCAAAAACACGCTGGCTTTATCAGGGTTATCATGTACCTTTCCTACTCATATGATATGAATGTATTACATGGTCTTTTCTTAGCCAAACATATTAGAATATTCCATATTGAAAACATCTTCTGAAATCCAACTAGTATTGAGATACTGGCTCATTCATAGAGATAACCAGCTTTATTCTCTTAGATATTTCTCGATTTCCATTCTTTCAAGGAATATTATTGAGTGTCTACTGAATGGATAATACTGTTTTAAGTACTCAAGATACAGACTTGAACAAGGCAAACAAGATCCCTGATCTCCTTGGAGCTTACATCCTGGGGTAGGGACAGGCATAGAGGGAGAGCCTATTAATCAATTAGACTGTTACATGACTTGTAAAGTAAATTCTTTATCTTGAACTCTAAGAGCACTAAAAAATTGTTGAAGTAGCTGTATACTTTCCACTTAGTCATGCAATATAGCTTTCTTTTCTATTTAAATTGAGACTGAGAATTGATCCCTAAATATTATTTATAACCGCCTAATATTAATCAGTTAAACACTACTCAATTGGTAAAATGGCATTTTGAAAGCTTTTATTCATGGTAGCATATTACTTTTCATATTAAAACAACTCTATTAAGGAGGCTTCCTCTGCATAAATTATATTCTCAATATTTCATTATACTCCATTACACTTTTACCATTTTACAACTCAATATAAGTTGTGAAGTTTCCTGGTTAAAAGGCTGAGTCAGACAGACCTAAATTCAAATCCCACTCTGCCATATACTAGTTGTGCAACCTTGGGAAAGTTCTTTAAATTCTCTAGACCCCAGTTTCCTAAAATTTAAAATGAGATTACAATACAATCTACCTCATAGGGCTGTTAAAAGGATTAAAAAAGATCATGCAATTTAAGCACTGAGCAGTATGTGTCCCAGTGCAAGCCCTCAATAAATGTTGGTAGCAATTCTCATTATATCTTTACTTAAGCCTTCAATACATTTCAGCAGTTTATAAAGCTTTCTAAATTAACATAAAGTTTTTAAAGTGACTGCTCACTTAGAGCTAAGACCAGTGAAAGCACATTCATTCCTCTGGCAGATGGAATCATGACTCCCAAAGATGTCTCAATGCTAATTCCTAGAACCTGTGAATATGTTGCCTTGTATGGCAAGAGGGACTCTGCAGATGGGATCAGGGTGAGTGAGGACCTTGATGTGGGGAGATGATGCTGTATCAGCTGGTTCACCCAATCCAGTCACGTGAATGCTTAAGAGCAAATCATCTCTCCTTGGTGTAGTCGGTAGAAGAACGGTCAGAGACGTAATGCTGCTGGCTCCCGAAGTCAGGGGAAGGGGCCCTGAGCCAAGGAATGCAAGAAGCCTCTAGAAGCTGGAAATGCCAAGTAAACGGATTTCCTCCCAGAGCTTCCAGAAGGAAATGCGGCCCTGCCAACACTGTGATTTTAGCCCAGTGAGACCTGTCTCGGAATTCTAACCTATAGGACTTCAAGATAATAAATGTGTCGTTTTAAGCCTCTAAGTTTGCGGTAATTAGTCACAGCAGCCATAGGAAACTAATACAATTCCCAGAGAGAAATCGATTCTGTTGATTTTCCGATATTAAGAACGGTGCAACTCTATCTCCTGAAATGGCATATAGGATGTTCATGTATAAGAATTGATAAATCAGGGTGAGTAGAACGACTAGCTATGCATCACTTCACCTTTCATAGCCTTCTACTCAGGGGCCAAGAGAGGATCCACACTGAAGGAATCACACACCCCAGGGAACACAGGTTGGAAACCATTTAGGAGTTCAGGAACCACGTTCAGCCCCAGAGACTGACCCCAACCAATCGTGGCCAAGACCATCATTCTCTATCTTGGGACTCAGCTTCCTGTCCATAAAAGCAAGAGGTTGAATCATCTTTCAATGCTATTAAGCTCCAAAGTGAGTCAGGGAGATCTTTTTTTTTTCTCCTTTTTGTACACTGTGTTTCAGGAACTTATGAGCAGAGAGTCAGCAACCTGATTTTTATATTTAAATATGATTTATGAACACTAGCACCCCAATGACAATAGTATTGTCATACTACTAAAAAAGAGAAGAAAGGACTTGTATGAAATTTTCCAAGGTTCTCAGGAACCCAAACCTACATATGGGTAGAAATGTGCTTAAATTTGACAGTTAAGGTAACAAAATAAAATAAATCATTTTTTGAGTAACTTTACTATTTAAGTAGTAGTAATTTTTTTCTTGATTTCTGGAAAACATCATTTAGGGATTTTAATAAACAAAAATTTAAAACAAATCTTCAGACAAAGACTTTACAGATTAAACATTACATTCACTTCTGGGTTGATATCTGAAGAAGCTCACCACTTGGGAATCATATATCTTAGCTTTAGGCCATAATTTCTGTTTCTAAAGAAAGTTATTTCTTGCATGACTTTGGTATACCTCAAATATCTTACATAACACAAGGGAAAATTGTGTAATGGGACCAAAAGTGTGCAGTGAGTCTGTTGAACAATGATCTATCTGTAAGAGGGGGAAAATCATCCTGACATAAGTTGACAGCTATAGAAATTTGACAGATAAGAACATAGCCTAAATCAAGCTTTTAGACAGGTCATGAAAGCCATTCCTAAATCGTCTTTAGTATCAACACTTTCTGACAAAAATCCACCAGCAATGCAGTTGACTTCTTTGATTTAACCATTAAAAAGTAACTGTGAGAAATCAAACTTTAAGAATTTTACCATAATAATGGTGACAAAAAATAGAGAGAAAGCAAAATTTCTAGAGTGGTTCTGCTATAGCATGTTTTAATGTATTAATAAGTAGGTCCTAAGTAGGGGCATGATATCAGCACATTATTGATTTAAAGCACTAAGGGACAAGCTTTCTTCTGATTAAAGAGATAGCCATGGTAAGACATGAAGATCTTATGAAAAAAAGCTAATATCCTACAGATGTGTGTTGCAAGTTGTAGCTAGTTCAGTGGCTTCAAGAATCACATCATTTTCCACTATGTAAAGCTAAATGGAAGAGCTGACGGTACAGATGAAAAAGGTACAAAGATATTTCCCCATTTTTGTAAGAAGTGCTATAATGATGGCATGTACCAGTCTTTAAAAAAAAACTGATAAAGAAGTTAATACTGATCTTTGCTAGAAGAGAATGCCCTCAAGGACCAACGCCTGCAAAATAGGTACCAGTCTCAAGGTTTAAGGATATAAAGATTCGACTAAGTTGTTAAGAACAAGTATCACTGGAGTTGTAACTGTACTTTCTTGTTAGTGCTCCAATTACAGTTCCATACGTTTTCACTTCTCTTCACCCAGACCTACTTTTCCCAGAAGCCCCGTTATTTTTAGCTTACGATTTTGTAAAATGAGGACTTTTTTCAGGAATGCAAACATGGAGTTTCAGCAGAAATATCTGTAAGTAGGACAGGGATCTGTCAATGGTCTAGCAGACCGTCTTCCACCCAGCCAGAGGTTCTCAAACCTTGTGTACATACAAGTCACCTGGGCAAGTTTATCAAAACAAATAGGAAATATTCATAGACCCCCATCAGAAGACTCTGATACACTAGAGTCAGAGAAAAGCCCAAGAATGTGTTCTTTCGAAAAGCACCTCAGATGATTCTGATATGGGTGATCTGGGCACAATATTTTCAGAAATATGACAATGCTCTGAGGAAACAGTTCTCTCCAAAAGTTGCTCAGCATTTACAGAGTTAATGCCCACTCCACTAAGTCTTTCCAGTAAGGACATCTTTTTTTTGGAATGCTTAACGTTTATTTTCCTAGGTAAATTAAAAAGAAATAAGGCTTTATTTCCCTTCTGGAGAAATTCAGAATCTTACAGAAAGAGACAAAAGTGAATTATGAGAAGTTTTACATTCTTATAGGAAGTGCTATATTGGGTGGCATCTGCTTAGTTACCTACAAGGCTCAAGTTCTAACCCTTCATATCCAAAAATAGTAAGCTAGGTGCTGGATGTAAAAAAAAAAAATTTTTTTTGAAAAAAATGAAAAAGGAGAGAAAACGAGAAAGGGAGAATCAGATATTCCAAAAAATTTCTCCTGAACTAGACACCTGCATGCATCTTTATATGTTAGGAAAGGTAGACTATTCTCTATGTAAGGGCAGAGTCATTTCATAATATTTAAACAACTTATTTAAAATATATTGTACTAATCAGGCACACATTTATTTTGGAGCGTTCATATGGACATTGCTTAAAAATATCTTTCCCTAGTCTTTAAAGCTGTGTAAGAGAAAGAAACAAACAACTTTAAACTTGTGTTTTCTTTAAGATGAGTCTATATGCCTGTCCTCAGATTGGAATGGCTAGATCTAGAAAAGGTAGTTGAAAACTATAAAATATGGTATAAGAACTTTGCATTCCCAGACCTAGTTTAAACTTCATTTGAAAATTCAAGCCCTACCTTAGTGTCACCATTCAATCTTTACAAGATACCACCTCCACATCTTCTTACTCATCCGTCTCTCCTAGGCGACCATGAGCGTTAATACCTGTGTGGATATTAGTATCTCTAGCCTAGATCTCTTGGTTGAGATCTAGATCTTTGTTAGTGTTGCTTATCTCAAAAAAAAAGCAAAAAATGTCACCAACATTCACTCAGTTGAGCAAATATAAACTTTCATTTCCTCATCAATTCACACCCTATATCCAGTCCACTAAAAAGTTCAGCCAACTTTGCTACCACCTCTCCTCCTCCTCCCATGCCCATCCCAGGCCCTTCCTGGAAGGGAAATTCTGAACTAGAAATTAGGCAATAAGCAAAGCCAATGAACTAGAAATGAGTCAACTATAAAGCAGTCGCCAAAGAAGACAAGAGGGGCAAGAAGAAGTAGGCCAACTACAAGGGCAATTAAATACCAACTGAACTGGGCTTCCCTGGTGGCGCAGTGGTTGAGAGTCCGCCTGCCGATGCAGGGGACATGGGTTCATGCCCCGGTTCGGGAAGATCCCACATGCTGCGGAGCGGCTGGGCCCGTGAGCCATGGCCGCTGGGCCTGCGCGTCCGGAGCCTGTGCTCCGCAACGGGAGAGTCCATAACAGTGAGAGGCCCGCGTACAGAAAAAAAAAAAAAAACCAACTGAACTAAAACCTGCCTCCTAGGAAAGGGGGGAGTCACCAGAAAAGAACCGTCTTCATGAAGGATAGCAACGTCTGTTATGGATTCCATGTTAGAGAGGTAGACCCAACCGGTATGGACACTGAGACAGAGGTCAGCTGTGAAACCTGGGGAAAGATTAGAAGGTGTAGTTGGAAGGAGTATTCCTAGGTGGGGAGCAAAGAGAAGGATTTATAATCTGCTATTTAGCTTTATTCTACATCCGGCCTTAGATGTATTGGTTCACTTCTGTTTCTGAGCCATCTGGTTTTCCCTAATAGCATAGAACTCCATGCCTTTAAGGGTGAAGCATAACTGGTTCTCTCACAACAGCTTGGCATCCTGAACAGAATTCAAGGTTCAGTAATTATGAGAACAAATGCGGGAGAGGTGGATGGTGGACTTGTAGCATAAACTGTCTAAAATAAAGGATACGCAGATCAACTACTGAATTTGAGATTATTTTTTAGAACTATATTGGAATAAATTGATCAATGGCCTTTTGAAGGCCTGATGAGAACGCAGGTTCCTAGTAAAAAGATAGAACAGGCTGGAGAACATAAGCAATGTCAGTTAAGAAAAAGTCAGAATAAGGACTGCCAGAACAAACAGCAAGGATATATATCTTTATGGCAGAATATTGAGACGACAACAACTTTTCAAGGGATGTTATAGAGCAGAGGTAGGCAAAATACGGCCCTCAGGCCAAATCCTGCCCACCACCTGTTTTGGTAAATAAAGTTTTACTGGGACACAGACACTCATTTGTTCGTAAATCATCTATGTCTGCTTTCAGGCTAAACTGCAAAGTTGGCTCTTTACAGAAATGTTTGCAGACTCCTGTTACAGAGCATCAGTAAGTCATCATAGGGTATCTATAGAATTCCATCTAGCAATTAGAATTGGCTGGTTTCATAAAGACAGATTACAGAATGGGAATAATTCATGTGGGATCTACATTTTGAGGTCCAAGAATGAACTCAGTATACAGAGTGGCATTTCCAAAATACTATCTGTGAATACAAAAGAAACGAGCTCCCCATCCAGACAAGCAGAGGAGGCTATGATATGCTTATAGTAAGTGCTGGCATTATCTAGTTCAGGAAAAAAAATGCTTGCAATTTATGGATGGGATATATAGATTAGCAAAGGATGGTGGAGAAATCAACTTCAAAGTAAGAAAATAAATATGTTATAAATTGGTGAATTAATGCTTTATTTGGTATATAGTTATTTAGTGTATATGATTCTATTTGACAATGATTTCCCACCTAGAAAAAGAGGAAGACAGATTCACCCAAACCCTGACTCACGGAAGCACCCCCTGGATGAGGATAGTTATCAGAGACAGGAAATGAGGTCTGTAGAATAGAAAACTAGAGACACAATCATGAAATATCTCACCCATTTAGAATCTGGAAAACTGCATCTACCCAAAATTCTGATATTACTTTGTTAGTAATTTATAAAATCTTCTATTCTGTTTAAATTTGAGAGGTTATGCCATTATGTCCCTAATGGCTGTCAATGATTTTCAACTATAATCAAGATGGCTGGGAAAGATGTAAATGTAAGTTGGAATAATACATTGTAGTTAAGCAGGAACTATTCCAGGATTGTGACAATGGATTATTATTTTAGAAAGGATGGACTTTTGGCTTAATGAATCAAATTTGGACTGTAACAGCATTAGGAGGCTCTCGAACCTTTATCTCAGAGACTTGACCCTGTACGTCGCTTATGCTGTCTGGATGACATTCTGTCCAGTTTCTTCCTGGGAGAGCTCTGAGATCATTTACATTGTTTACAAAATTACGCTAAGTTTTTATAACGAGGATTAGCAGGAAAAAGGTGAGTGACTTTAAAGCCAAAGATTGAGAAATTGAGGAAAACAGATTTGAGAAAGACTCGGGAGGTGTGTCACACGTTGTAATTATTTCTAAAATGTGTTGCAATTGTCTCTTTGAAAGGAGGAAATGAGAATTATAGAAGTGGATTGGGATGAAATACTTTGGGTAAGAAGTCAGACGAAAGACATATTTTAAAAATGCAGGCAACCATTTGAATGTCTTGCTATGCTTCTAAAGTTGAGTTTATAAAAGTGTCAGTGACAAGAAAAAAAAATGCAGGCAACATAAGAATATAAGACAGGGATCTCTAATGCGCTGTGGTGACCTAAATGCTAAGGAAATCCAAAAAACAGGGAATATACGTATATGTATAGCTGATTCATTTTGTTGTACTGTAGAAACTACACAACATTGTAAAGCAACTATACTCCAATAAAAATTAATTTAAAAAATATATAGGAAAGATAGAAGATAAAGATGAACATAAAAGAAAAAGGGTTGGTAATGAACTACATATAAGAATTACATGGGTTTTGGAATCAGACATAGTTCAGAGACTGAATTTTCTCAGTATTTATTTTTATGGGCATTTATATATTTGTAACTTAAAACATAGACATATTATTATCACGCATATGCAATGATTTACTAACTGTGAGTTGTATTACCATGGAATTTATTCCTACCTATTCCTTTTGAATAACTCTGTTGGCTCATTGAAGGCAAAGGAATCCAAGACTTGTATATGAAGGCTGAACTGAGAAGGTGGGGAAACACTGAGGCAGAACCCAAGCAGGAAGAAGACGCAAGTCCAAACCTTGAAGACAGAATCTCGAAATCAAAACCTCCTCACCTGTGCTGTAAAATCACGATGGCACTGATTACTTGGATACAGGGCCAGACCCTCAGTGAGGGGTGGTGCTAAACATCTCCTGTGTGCACGTCATTCACAACAGAGCAAAATGAATTTATAGACATCTCAAACTGCAAAGGAATCAACATCCTAAATAGTGCTAGTGAGTAAAGGATGCTAAATAGAAATTAATAATAGAGCCCAGCATCCATTATTCCTAGTTTCAGATGTACATGTCACTGTTGTGTCTTTAATGAGGACTACTATTTTGTTTTATTTTATTGCCTGTAAAAATATTCATAAAGGCTACTGCAAGTTCATCCTACCTTCAATCCAGTTGACCCAACTTTCCCACCATAGATTTTTCCAGTACTTAACCAGGCATAGCTCACGTGTACATCTATATATGCACTGCCCATATGTTCACTGATAAACTGTACCCTTCTCTCATACGTAATAAGGATGTGCACTTCTTAGGGATTTGGTTCAAAGATTAACTTTCTGTGTATGGCAAGCTCAATGGACACTGCTATCAATCACCTACACTCCTTTCCTTTACCGATAACTTTATAATCATAATTCATATTAGCATAATCACCTTCTCACTGATTACCGAAAGATCCAAAATCATCAATAATTCAGTTACATATGTGATACTTTATCTTAAAGAAAGGTTTCTTTCAAACCAAGGGTTGATATCCAGGGATTTCTGATTAATTCTAAAATTAACTGGAAAATGTAATTAGCAATGATATTATATTTGAAAATATTCTGGTTGAGATTTATTCGTCTTAAAAACCTTAATAATAGAGTGGAGCAAAATACTTGTTTAGAAATTCCCATTTAAGCTTTTGTTTTGTTTTGTTCTGTTGATGAGCTCATGAATTTCAAGTAGTGGGTAACACAAAAATTTTTAAAGCAAGACTTACTCTTCTTGGAATTTATGTGTATAAGAGTTTTGTTAACAAGTTCTCTATAAGGGCCTTCCTGGTGGCACAGTGTTTGAGAGTCCGCCTGCCGATGCAGGGGACACAGGTTCGTGCCCCGGTCCGGGAGGATCCCACATGCCGCGGAGCGGCTGGGCCCGTGAGCCATGGCCGCTGAGCCTGCGCGTCTGGAGCCTGTGCTCCGCAACAGAAGAGGCCACAACAGTGAGAGGCCCACGTACCGCAAAAAAAAAAAAAAAAAGTTCTCTATAGTATCATTAGAATATAAAGTACTTACTCCTTTGGGGTAAGAATCATTTCTATTCTATTCATTGTTTATTCCCAGCACCTAGCACAATTCAAGGAACTATTAGGTATATATAATTAATACTTATTTGTTGAATAAATGAATGCAAAAACTTCCTGTAATAAATCAGTAATTCGACACCAGCTTGTCTTCCTGATGAACTATGAAATTCTTAAGAAAATGTACCTGAGAACTATAATATCAAAGTATAGAAAAGAGTGCATGAGAAAAGGAAGGGCAAGTGCTTTGCTTGCAGTGATAACTGTTTTCCTATAATTTTTCTGGCAGATATCAAATATGATGGGTCTTCCAAAAAAGGATTTCTTTTTTAAAGGGGAAAACAGAAAGCAAAACAATAAGATTATAGTTTTCTACTGAAGCAATATTGACCTAGATATACTCACTCTTTCTTTAACCACAGTATTGTTAAAGTGAGCCATGAAAAACACACATGCACGCACACACACCCACACATATGCACACACACACACACTTAAAGCACGTCTTTACACACAAGGTCTTTACACATAATTTTATTACTTCCGTAAGGTACTGTGAAAGGCTTGGCTCCTTTTTCTACGTCAAAGACTTTCATCTCTGCTTCTGTGTCAAGTGGCTCTTGGATGGATTACTCATGTGCATGTTTATCATCTTTTGGGTTTTTAAAAAAACTCCCTGTACTAACTAGACATCACCTGCACATGACAGTTTGCTTGAAATTATATAATCACAGCAGTCTCTCAGATATGGATATTATTTTAAGACAACTCTTCTGACTTATTCCGATATGCAAACTTTTATAGTGCACAGGGTCCTCCATAAGCACGATTCTCAAACTTTGGTAGGCATCAGAATCAAATCTCCTGAAGGGCTTGTTAACACACAGACTGCCAGGCCTCATCCCAGAGTTTCTGACTCAGGAGGTCTGGGTTGAGGCCAGACAATTTGCTGATGCTGCCGGTCCAGAGACCATGCTGGGTCTGATACATCCTGAGGAATAAGAATGAAACAGATGACACAGAACTGATGGCAACCCATGAGAAAGACCTGATATTAAAAATATATAAGGTTACTAAGAAAATAATGGCAGCTAATCTAAATTTCCTAAAACTACAGAGCAGAGGATGGCAGATGATGCCTAAGAGATATGAAGGCTTTTCCTTTGACCAAAACTTGGACACAAACAGCCAAACCAAAAATTCTATTTGACATAGGTTTCCTTACCAGGAGAACGCTTGCATTGTGCAGAATGAGAGGGGCTTTTCAGCTGACCTTTATGTGGGTCTTAACTTGAGAATATTACTGGAATATGAACAATAGGTTACAGATGGTAATAGAGTGAGTGGATGGCACAAATAACGGTCAAGGTTAACTTTCTAGGGCAAAAGCCATGGGTTCCACACAGTAACCATTACTTAGATACCTCCACTCTTTCAACATGTATGGGGTGCCTTCTGCACGCTGATACTGTGCTAGGATATCAAAAGATCTCCTTATCGGGAGAGAAATGGGGAAATAGATTTTTTTAAACTTATAATAAGCAAAGAGCATCCCAACAGAGGTACAGGAGATGGTACCATGGAAGCATGGGTGAAGATGTAGCCAGCTGTGGGAAAGAGTCTGGAGAGGCTCTGGAGAGGAAGGATTTATGGTGAATTTTAAGGAAAAGGAAGAACTAGACAGGTGCAGAATGGGAGAAAGACATGCCAGGCAGAGACAACCACATGATCACAGGCACAGTGCTATGAGCCCATACTGCTGTCAGGGGAACAGAGAGTTCCATGTGGCTGAAGCACAAGTGGGTGTGGTTGGAGAGAAAGAATGGCAGAAAAGAAGTCTGAAAATGCCTGGGGGCAGATGATGATGTGAAGGGCCTTGCAGGCAGTGCCAACCTTAGGAACAGAAAACTCAATCTGTAGATAAAGGAAGTTAAGAAGGCCTTTAAAGCAAAGGGCTGTCATGGTCCAATTCAACTCCTAGTAAGTCTCTCAGCAGCACAGAGAGTGAAGGAGAAGTGGGGATGAGGCGGAGGAAACACAGGAGGAAATTAGACTCATAAGCCAAGCAAGGGCTAAGGTAGAGAGCAGAGGTCTTCCTTGAGAGGCATTTTGGAGGTATCACGGGTAGGACTTGGCCCACAGGCAAGCATAGGGAACGCCACAGAAAGAAGAGTTGGAGCTCACTTTTACCAACTCTAACTGATTCATTTGGCCTGTTCAACTTGCTGATCCATGGTTATGTGTGATATTTACTGAGCTCTAATTATATATAAGGCACAGTCGTAAATAACTATAGCTGTGTAAGACAAGCTCTCTGCCATCAAGATGCTTACTGCCCAATTTCACTTTAACTTGGAGCCATGGTCTTGCCCAGAGAGAAACTTATCTCAGGAAAAATTCTCTGCAAGGCTGCAGGCTGCCACAACAGGAAATTCTCCAGAGAGGATCACAAAGCTTAACAAAGTATGTACTCCCTTAATTTTGTATTTGAGGAGAAACTGAAGGAGGACAAGGAAGGAAAGACATAGATGACACAGTCATGAGATATTGACAGCCACTCCCTGCCATGCCAAAATTACATGGCCGAGAAAGATATAACTTATCCTTCAGGAATAAGGTGAAGGATGTCTCTTAACACTATATGGATTAAGAATGGCTTTCTCGGGCTTCCCTGGTGGCGCAGTGGTTGAGAGTCCGCCTGCCGATGCAGGGGACACGGGTTCGTGCCCTGGTCCGGGAGGATCCCACATGCTGCCGAGCGGGCCCGTGAGCCATGGCCGCTGAGCCTGCGCGTCCGGAGCCTGTGCTCTGCAACGGGAGAGGCCACAACAGTGAGAGGCCCGCGTACCGCAAAAAAAAAAAAAAAAAAAAAAAAAAGGCTTTGTCTTAACCCATACGAAGTTCATACCTAGATTGAGCTTCGACCAACTTTACCAGGCATTAGAGGTTAAAAACAGAAGGTAAGTAACCCTAGAAAATTCTACAGCACTAGGCTAAGATAAAACAAGCAGAAGTTGTAAAGAAAAACCTGTCTTAAACGGCACGACCGGTTACCCCTCATCTTTTTTGACCCTGACTTAGGAAGTTCCAAAACGAACATTTCAACCGTCAGAAGCATCTCTTAGAAAATGTCTCATGGCCCTCTACTATCTATCACTTAGTGCTTGGACATATTTCTAAAGCAGATTTCTATCACCCATCATTTGGTAATACATGAGATTTTTGAAAAAAAACATAATGATTTAAAATTTCTTCATCCCGGATTTAACCTGGGAACTTGTGGCTATGCCCACACAGAGTCCAAATCCTGCAGGACAAAGCATAAAACTCTCAAAGAGATTCACTGAGATAGCATCCTCTTGAAGGCAAAAGTGATAACAGCTCACTTGGAGGAAGTTTTACTATTGAAACGAGCACTTGAGCTTTATGGTATATTTTAAACAGGCAGGAGCAATTGTCAAGAGAGAACAGGCTCTATTACAAATCAGTGATTCCCAAGCAGTTAGTGCCCAATCCCCTCCTCTTCATATCCTAGAACACATTATTTTTTTTTGCTTTAATAATACTTAGAATAACGGAAACACCTGGAGTTGATTTTAACAGGACTTTGCTAGCCCAGGGTAGAGTCCAAATCTCGTCAGGCTAAATCTCACCCTTGACCTGCCAAATATGATTACCAGAATTCCAGCCACTTCCCCACATCCTGCAGCTGTTCTCCCCCGCCCTCCCCCCCCATAAACATCACATCTACCTCTCCGCCTAGAACTCCAACGGCAGCAAGAACACGTGTCGCCAATTCAAGTGGAATAACAATTACTGCGATGGACACTCCAAAGCAGAGACGCCTGGGTTTAAACCTCTGCACACACGCCTCTAGAACATTACCGGGCACTCTCACTGGTGATGGCCTGAAGCAGTCACTGCTGGAGTGAAATAGCAGCAACCTCAGAGCCCTAAAGTAACAGAACACAACAGTTTATTTAAAAAGAAGTGAGGGGCACATGAAGGTTTTAAGTCCCAGGCAAGGCAGAAAGTGAAGCATCAGGCCCACCTATGTAGACAGACATCCAGGGGCACCATATGATGGGCTGTGAGACCTTGGTCAAGTCAGCTAACTGGTCATTGTTTTTCTCTTGAAGACGATTGGACGATGTTTTTTTGCTTTTGTTTTTGTTTTGCAGTACACGGGCCTCTCACAGTTGCGGCCTCTGCCGTAGCGGAGCACAGGCTCCGGACGCGCAGGCTCGGCGGCCATGGCTCACGGGCCCAGCCGCTCCACGGTATGTGGGATCCTCCCGGGCGGGGGCACGAACCCCCGTCCCCTGCATCGGTAGGCAGACTCTCAACCACTGCGCCACCAGGGAAGCCCTGGACGATGTTTTTTAATCTGGATTCGTGATGCATTGGCAAAGTCTTGCCCCTTCTCTTGTAAACTCGGTAGTAACCACAGCAATATGTTCAGTGAGATTTACACCTTGTTTGATTGTATCTTGAGCCACATTTTCTCCTTATTTCATTGAGGTTTTCACAATTGACCTTTTGGTTCATAAAGGTCATCTTTACCTCCACCTGAGGCATTTCCTAGAGATCTCCTTCACTGGAAATTGACCAGCTATAACCTTTCTTAGATCCTACAGGTCAACAAAACCAGACAATTCATCCTCTAAATGTTACCTTCTGAAAATCCCTAACTTGAGGGCTCTTCTGGCCAACAAATCTCTTGTGAGGCATTCATATTGCCCTAAAATTTTTAGCTTCTTACTAATTAATGACTTCTCACTGATTAATGACTTAGTAATAGAGGGTAAGTTTTCCACAGTTACCCTCTGCTGCAAACAACTAAAAATGCTGAGTTAAATACAATAAACATCACCTTAAAAGGATGTGACAAAATAGGGAAATTTTAGGACAAAGTGTGAGGAAAATCTTGAGCCCAGAAATATAAACAAAATACCTGGGCAACACAACCACATTTCCTTTAAGGGCATTCATTCGCCTACCCTAAGGAAGGGACCAAAAATCAAGGCACAGGGCCTGCCCAAAGTCAGGAATCTTATAGTAGACCCTCTCCATATTAAGCCAGACTCCAAAGGGCTATTCCTATATAGAAGCCCCCAGAGGAACTCTCATCTGAAGTGCCCGGTGCAGCATGTCCACATGTGGCACCCTACGAGCAAGTGAAACTGAACTAAGCACAGAGGACGAAAAAAGTCTGGTTTCTGGTTCGGATGCACTCAGATGACTCGGGTCTCCCAGCTAGCTGACAACCCACAGGAGCCGTGTGGCTGACAGGGTCCTGGTGCCCCGGCCGGGTTTCAGGCCTGAGCCTCCAAGATGGTAGAGCCAAGTTCAGGATACTGGACCACCAGAGACCTCCCAGCCCCATGTAATATCAATGGGCGAGAGCTCTCCCAGAGATCTCCATCTCAACACTAAGACCCAGCTCCATCCAACAGCCAGCAAGCTCCAGTGCTGGATGCCCCATGCCAAACAACCACCAAGACAGGAACAAACTCCACCCATTAGCAAAGAGGCTGCCTAAAATCATACTAAGTTCAGAGACACCCCAAAACACACCACCGGACGCAGTACTGCCCATCAGAAAGACAAGATCCAGCCTCATGCACCAGAACACAGGCACCAGCCCCCTCCACCACGAAGCCTACACAACCTACTGAACCAACCTTACCCACTGGGGGCAGACACCAAAAACAACAGGAACTACGAATCTGCAGCCTGCAAAAAGGAGACCCCAAACACAGTAAGTTAAGCAAAATGAGAAGACAGAGAAATACACAGCAGATGAAGGAACAAGGTAAAAGCTCACCAGACCAAACAAATGAAGAGGAAATAGGCAGTCTACCTGCAAAAGAATTCAGAGTAATGATAATAAAGATGATCCAAAATCTTGGAAATAGAATGGAGAAAATACAAGAAACGTTTAACAAGGACCTAGAAGAACTAAAGAGCAAACAAACAGTGATGAACAACACAATAAATGAAATTTAAAATTCTCTAGAAGGAATCAATAGCAGAATAACTGAGGCAGAAGAGCGGATAAGTGACCTGGAAGATAAAATAGTGGAAATAACTACCGCAGAGCAGAATAAAGAAAAAAGAATGAAAAGAATTGAGGACAGTCTCAGAGACCTCTGGCAAAACATTAAATGCACCACCATTCGAATTATAGGGGTCCCAGAAGAAGAAGAGAAAAAGAAAGGGACTGAGAAAATATTTGAAGAGATTATAGTTGAAAAATTCCCTAATATGGGAAAGGAAATAGTTAATCAAGTCCAGGAAGTGCAAAGAGTCCCATACAGGATAAATTCAAGGAGAAACACGCCAAGACACATATTAATCAAACTATCAAAAATTAAATACAAAGAAAAAATATTAAAAGCAGCAAGGGAATAGCAACAAGTAACATACATGGGAATCCCCATGAGGTTAACAGCTGATCTTTCAGCAGAAACTCTGCAAGCCAGAAAGGAGTGGCAGGACATATTTAAAGTGATGCAAGGGAAAAACCTACAACCAAGATTACTCTACCCAGCAAGGATCTCATTCAGATTCAACAGAGAAATGAAAAACTTTACAGACAAGCAAAAGCTAAGAGAATTCAGCACCACCAAACCAGCTTTACAACAAATGCTAAAGGAACTTCTCTAGGCAGGAAACACAAGAGAAGGAAAAGACCTACAATAAAAAAGCCAAAACAATTAAGAAAATGGTAATAGGAACATACATATCGATAATGACCTTAAATGTAAATGGATTAAATGCTCCAACCAAAAGACATAGACTGGCTGAATGGATACAAAAACAAGACCCGTATATGTGTTGTCTACAAGAGACCCACTTCAGACCTAGGGACACATACAGACCGAAAGTGAGGGGATGGAAAAGATATTCCATGCAAATGGAAATCAAAAGGAAGCTGGAGTAGCAATTCTCATAACAGACAAAACAGATTTTAAAATAAAGACTATTACAAGAGACAAAGAAGGACACTACAAAATGATCAAGGGATCAACCCAAGATGAAGATATAACAATTGTAAATATTTATGCACCCAACATAGGAGCACTTCAATACATAAGGCAAATGCTAACAGCCATAAAAGGGGAAATCGACAGTAATCCAATAATAGTAGGGGACTTTAACACCCCACTTTCACCAATGGACAGATCAACCAAAATGAAAATAAATAAGGAAACACAAGCTTTAAACAAGATGGACTTAATTGATATTTATAGGACGTTCCATCCAAAAGCACGTTCTTCTCAAGTGCTCATGGAACATTCTCCAGGATAGATCATATCTTGGGTCATAAATCAAGCCTTGGTAAATTTAGGAAAATTGAAAGCGCATCAAGTATCTTTTCCGACCACAACGCTATGAGACTAGATATCAATTACAGGAAAAAAACTGTAAAAAATACAAACACATGGAGGCTAAACAATATGCCACTAAATAACCAAGAGATCACTGAAGAAATCACAAAATACCTAGAAACAAATGACAATGAAAACATGATGGCCCAAAACCTATGGGATGCAGCAAAAGCAGTTCTAAGAGGGAAGTTTATAGCAATACAATCCTACCTCAAGAAACAAGAAATACCTCAAATAAACAACCTAACTTTACACCTAAAGCAATTAGAGAAAGAAGAACAAAATAACCCCAAAGTTAGCAGAAGGAAAGAAATTATAGAGGGAACTTATCTCCACATAATAAAGGCCATATATGACAAACCCACAGACAACATTGTTCTCAATGGTGAAAAACTGAAACCATTTCCACTAAGATCAGGAATGTGACAAGGTTGCCCACTCTCACCACTATTATTCAACCTAGTTTTGGAAGTTTTAGCCACAGCAATCAGAGAAGAAAAAGAGATAAAAGGAATCCAAATTGGACAAGAAGAAGTAAAACTGTCACTGTTTGCAGACAACATGATACTACACATAGAGAAACCTAAAGATGCTACCAGAAAACTACTAGAGCTAATCAATGAATTTGGTAAAGTAGCAGGAGACTAAATTAATGCACAGAAATCTCTTGCATTCCTATACACTAATGATGAAAAATCTGAAAGAGAAATTAAGGCAACACTCCCATTTACCATTGCAACAAAAAGAATAAAATACCTAGGAATAAACCTACCTAAGGAGACAAAAGACCTGTATGCAGAAAATTATAAGACACTGATGAACGAAATTACAGATGATACAAACAGATGGAGAGATATACCATGTTCTTGGGTTGGAAGAATCAACATTGTGAAAATGACTATACTACCCAAAGCAATCTACAGATTCAATGCAATCCCTGTCAAACTACCAATGGCATTTTTCATAGAACTAGAACAAAAAATTTCACAATTTGTATGGAAATATAAAAGACCCTGAATAGCCAAAGCAAACTTGAGCAAGAAAAGCATAGCTGGAGGAATCAGGTTCCCTGACTTCACACTATACTACAAAGCTACAGTCATCAAGACAGTATCGTACTGGCACAAAAACAGAAATATAGATCAATGGAACAGGATAGAAAGCCCAGAGATAAACCCAAGTGCATCTGGTCACCTTATCTTTGATAAAGGAGGCAAAAATATACAATGGAGAAAAGACAGCCTCTTCAATAAGTGGTGCTAGGAAAACTGGACAGCTACATATAAAATAATGAAATTAGAACAGTTCTAACACCATACACAAAAATAAACTCAAAATGGATTAAAGACCTAAATGTAAGGCCAGACACTATAAAACTCTTAGAGGAAAACATAGGCAGAACACTCTGTGACATCAATCACAGCAAGATCCTTTTTGACCCACCTCCTAGAGAAATGAAAATAAAAACAAAAATAAACAAATGGGACCTAATGAAATGTAAAAGCTTTTGCACAGCAAAGGAAACCATAAACAAGACCAAAAGACAACCCTCAGAATGGGAGAAAATATTTGCAAACAAAGTAACTGACAAAGAAGTAATCTCCAAAATATACAGGCAGCTCATGCAGCTCAATGTCAAAAAAACAAACAACCCAATCCAAAAATGGGCAGAAGATCTAAAGAGACATTTCTCCAAAGAAGACATACAGATTGCCAACAAACACATGAAAGGATGCTCAGCATCACTAGTCATTAGAGAAATGCAAATCAAAACTACAGTGAGGGGCTTCCCTCGTGGCGCAGTGGTTGAGAGTCCACCTGCCGATGCAGAGGACACAGGTTCATTCCCCGGTCTGGGAGGATCCTGCGTGCCGCGGAGCGGCTAGGCCCATGAGCCATGGCCGCTGAGCCTGCGCGTCCGGAGCCTGTGCTCCACAACGGGAGAGGCCACAACAGTGAGCGGCCCGCGTACCGCAAAAAAAAAAAAAAAAAAAAAAACTACAATGAGGTATTACCTCACACGGGTCAGAATAGCCATCATCAAAAAATCTACAAACGGGCCTCCCTGGTGGCGCAAGTGGTTGAGAGTCCGCCTGCCGATGCAGGGGATACGGGTTCGTGCCCCGGTCTGGGAGGATCCCATATGCCGCGGAGCGGCTGGGCCCGTGGGCCATGGCCGCTGAGCCTGCGCGTCCGGAGCCTGTGCGTCCGGAGCCTGTGCTCCGCAACGGGGGAGGCCGCAACAGTGAGAGGCCCGCATACCGCAAAAAAAAAAAAAAAAAAAAAAAATCTACAAACAGTAAATGCTGGAGAGGGTGTGGAGAAAAGGGAACCCTCTTGCACTGTTGGTGGGAATGTAAATTGATACAGCCACTATGGAGAACAGTATGGAGGTTCCTTAAAAAACTAAAAATAGAACTACCACATGACCCAGCAATCCCACTACTGGGTATATACCCTGAGTAAACCACAATTCAAAAAGAGTCATGTACCACAATGTTCACTGCAGCACTATTTACAACAGCCAGGACATGGAAGCAACCTAAGTGTCCATCAACAGATGAATGGATCAAGACGATGTGGCACATATATATAATGGAATATTACTCAAGCATAAAACGAAACGAAATTTAGTTATTTGTAGTGAGGTGGATGGACCTAGAGTCTGTCATATCGAGTGCAGTAAGTCAGAAAGAGACAAACAAATACCGTATGCTAACACAAATATATGGAATCTAAAGAAAAAAATGGTTCTGGTGAACCTAGGGGCAGGACAGGAATAAAGATGCAGACGTACAGGATGGACTTGAGGACACAAGGAGGGGGAAGGGTAATCTGAGACGAAGTGAGAGAGTGGCATGGACATATACACACCACCAAATGTAAAATAGATAGCTAGTGGGAAGCAGCCACATAGCACAGGGAGATCAGCTCATGCTTTGTGACCAACTAGAGGGGTGGGATAGGGAGGGTGGGAGGGAGGCACTAGAGGGAGCATATATGGGGATATACATATAGGTATAGCTGACTCACTTTGTTAAAAAGCAGCAACTAACACACCATTGTAAAGCAATTATACTCCAATAAAGGTAAAAAAAGAACCCCCCAAAAGCTACCCCCACAGGTAACCAAAACAAAACCTACTTCTCCTCCAGCCCCAGAGAACTAAGAGACATTGTCTTGACTCTGAGGGAAGCAGGAAGGGAAAGCTGAGGTTAAAGTCACGCTCTTGAAGCCCAGATAAGCAGAATGAGAGGCCTTGGAACCTCAGGCCATGAACTTGGTAGGGTCCCAGGTATTCAGCAGGAACAAACACAGACCTAGGCAGGCATGCATGCACTTTTATCTTACATCTTGAGAAATGCCACAGATCATTTTCCTGAGCAAGAATTAGCACAGAATCAGAGACAACCAAGCACAAAAAGAAGCAGGCCTTGAGTGAGAACTACCATATACTGGAATCATCACACAGAAATGATGAAACAAGCGTGCTAACTCTGCTAAAATAAATAACAAACTTGAAAATATCTCCAGGGACCAGGAGAATATAAAATGCTACACAGAAGATGTGAAAAGGGGTCAGCCAAATAAAGCAGCTAGGGAAAAAGAAAGAATTGAAATGAAAAACTTAATGAATGATCTTGGCAGCCGACTGTACAGAGCAGAAGAAACCATGAGTGAATCGGAAGACAGATGAGAAGAAATACAGCAATGGAGTTAGACAAATGATGGGAACTCTGAAAGAGATGTAAAGAGAACTGATTAGGGTGAGAAGGTCCAACATACTTTTAATTAAAGTTTCAGAAGGAGAGAAGAGAATGGGGGAGAGGAAACCTTTGAAGAGATACGGGTGTGAACTTCCCAGAATAAACTAAATGTACAGAAGCCTAGTGAATCCTGAGCAGGATAAATAAAAAGAATCCACACCTAAATACATCATAGTGAAACCAGAAAAGAAAAAAAAAAGACAAAATCTTAAAAGCATCCAGAGAAGAAAGGCAGATTACTTTCAAAGGAGTGGCAGTTAGAATGACAACTAACTTCTCAACAGTTCTTGATGGATTAAAGTACACTGACAGCTCACTGCATCTTAGTTTTGGACCAAACTGTATATTTTATCTATTACCATAATTGCATGCTGACTAAGCCCGTTCTCTTAGCTCTTTCTCAAAGTAATGGGAATAAGGAGGAAGTAAATTTCTGAAAATAATTCTGAAACATTTGGCAGCTTTTAGCTTTATTACCCAATAATGTGGTAAAGTCACTGTACTAGAAATAATGGTGCTTGGCTTGTAAGTTTTGCCTGTGTTAAAACCTTCCCACCAATCAATTAAAATTTCTTCCCGGAGCTGTACCACAGAGAAAGAGAAGAATAAGTGGAATTGATTCTCTCCTGGTAATAAATGGACCTCTGGATGATACACTTAAATATATCTCTAGGCCACAGATGAACCACCTGATGCTTACCCAATTCTTTTTTCTCTTAGATTAAGTTTTTGAGAAGTAAGTTTTCTTTCATATACTTCTCCTCAGACCTTTGATTTGCACTTTATATCTTATCAGTAAATCTTTCATTATGATTGTGAAATGCATAAAATGAAAAAAAAAATTTTTTGTTTCTATATGTGGGACCCAGTGGTTTTCATGTTAAAAAGGCAATGACTCGGGTGGGGCTTCCCTGTGGTGCAGTGGTTGAGAGTCCGCCTGCCGATGCAGGAGACACGGGTTCGTGCCCCGGTCCGGGAAGATCCCACATGCCGCAGAGCGGCTGGGCCCGTGAGCCACGGCCGCTGAGCCTGCGCGTCCGGAGCCTGTGCTCCACAACGGGAGAGGCCACAACAGTGAGAGGCCCGCATACTGCAAAAAAAAAAAAAAGACTCGGACACATTCACAGTAACAATCATAGGAGCTTAATCCACTTCAGTTAAAAAGCAGTCTCTGGCTTTTCCAATAAAATATTTGCTTTATCAAGAGGAGAATAAATTTGGGAATCTTCGTAATAGAAAGTTTACAAGTATCCTTGATGACAATTCAGAGTTACTACAGAGAAAAAAATATGGTATATTAAATTAACTTAATATTATGATCCTTCTGTTAAGATGATCGACAAAGTTAAAACAACTTCTTGAGGAATTCCGTGCAGGAGATCATTTCTGGAAAATCAACAGAGCCTATATTAAAAAATAAAACTAAATGTCTTACATAGAAAGTTGAGGATGGAGAAGAACAAAAATTAAATCTGAAGAACATACAACACTGAGAAAAATTAAACAATTTTATCTTTTTTTTTTTTTTTTTTTTTTTTTGCGGTACACGGGCCTCTCACTGTTGTGACCTCTCCCATTGCGGAGCACAGGCTCCGGATGCGCAGGCTCAGCGGCCACGGCTCACGGGCCTAGCCACTCCGCGGCACGTGGGATCTTCCCGGACTGGGGCACGAACCTGTGTCCCCTACATCGGCAGGTGGACTCTCAACCACGGCGCCACCAGGGAAGCCCAATTTTATCATTTTTAAAGCAGATATATTAAGAATTTCTCAAAGACTCTATCTAGTCTGTATTCTTTGCTGCTTCACATATGCTTGTCCTTGGTAGAGGTTAAATCCCATAACTCTTATATTATATGTTTTTTAGGAGCAGCTATATTAAGGGTATCAGAGATCATAATTCACAGCCAGTACCCAGTTTCTATTGGGAATTTCACATAAAAGGCTTCTGTACTAGTAATTTATAAATACATTTACTACCATGTTCTATATTTTCACTAAATAATTCACATACTGAAACAGATCTTCTAGGTGTTTCCCAAGATAAATTAACCACATTACTAGCTCACCCATCAAAAATTATTCTATAGAAGACAGACTATTTCCTACATACAATCAATTTGTTATTTGCCTAGACCTTATGTGACTATTATTTCTCGAATACCCTAAAATTTCTGAAAAGGTATTCACTACTAAAGCCTCTGAGTGAAACGTACCAGGAAAGCATTACACAAAATTTTGCAGGATTGTCTTGCAGAGACTACTGACGAATACAATGCAGATTTTGAATCACAGTTTTCTTTTACGTCTAAAATGTTTGCACTTCATCTAAATAAATCTCCTTATCGTTAGATAAGAATATAAAGCCCAGATATTTTAAGCGACGGCCAAAGCCATAAGAACATCATGTTCTCTCTCTCTCTGTCTCTCTCTCTCTCTCTCTCTCTCTTTCTGTTCTGCCCGCCTGAACAGTGCCCTTTCCACCCCATCACATCGGGGCTCCTTCACTGCAGCTCCTGCTTCCCTCTTTATCCCAAGAGATGACTGCTTATTATACAGTTTTATAGGTTCAAACACACATACACAACACATTGTAAATCAACTATACTCCAATAAAAATTAAAAACAACAACAACAGCAACCACACACACACACAGACTGAAGCCAGGCTTTCACTCTCCAGCCCTCCCAGCTTGTAGTGTTTCCCTAGTTATGACCTGGAAGAGCCTTTCTGTCTGTGACTGGCTGGGAATCAGCATTGTCTGCCCTCCCTGCTCCTTGGATGGGCTCCAAATGAACTCTTCAGTCTCTTTCTAGCCACTAATTAAGGCCCTCATTAATGGGGCCAGTTGAATAAGAATCAGCCAACTTTACAAGTTCCTACCACCCTCAAAGGATCTGCGTTGTCCTCAAGGCAAAGCCCCTCCCTGCTCCAACCTGGGGAGGGTCATTCTTCTGTGAAGGCCCAGTTTTTTTTAAGCTTTTTATTTTATATTGGAATAGAGTTGATTAACAATGGTGTGTTAGTTTCAGGTGTCCAGCAAAGTGATTCAGTTATACATATACATGTATCTATTCTTTTTCAAATTATTTTCCCATCTAGATTGTTACATAGCATTGAGCAGAGTTCCCCATGCTCTACAGTAGGTCCTTGCTGGTTATCCATCTTGAATATAGCAGTGTGTACATGTCAATCCCAAACTCTCTAACTATCCCTCCCCTCACCCTTCCTCCATCCCCACCCCTGTAACCATAAGTTCATTCTCTAAATCAGTAAGTCTGTTTCTGTTTTGTAAATAAGTTCATTGGTATCATTTCTTTTTAGTTTCCGCATATAAACAATATCATATGATATTTCTCTTTCTCTGTCTGACTTATTTCACTCAGTATGACAGTCTGTGAAGCCCCAGTTTGACATGGTTCCCAGTAAGCTTTAGGACACCGTGTGAGGCCCAGACGAAAACCACAATGTGTTGAGTCTTGGGACCCTCCTTTCTTTTAGGATGCTAGCAAAATCCTCCAGATAAAGGTCTGGACTAAATAATAATCCTTTAGGGGAGGAAAAAATAACAACTGCATCTGTCATTCCTCCTATTTCCCTCCTCCTCCCCCACCAAAAGCTAAATAAATAAATATAAATAAATCTCCTAATGCAAATTGAACTACCACTCTGGAAATTTAATAATGGGAGTAGGAGGCCTTTGACCCCCTAGGTCTCTGGGTCAAAGATAATTCAGGTTGTTAGTGATAAAATGTCACTGTCATCAGTGACTGGTCAGTGGCTCACAGATGCCAGGGGGAATGACTTGGTGGCCTCAGAGCAGCTGTCAAGGCACAAGTGTTCACAGCTCTTTTTTGCTTATACATCATTTCTACAGAGGATCCAGAGAGCCTACAGACACCTCTCTTGTTGTTAGAGCCTCTTGCATTAAGGTATCGGTGCTTACAAAGTTTTAGAGCACTGAGACAGCTCACACCCACACTATACATGAATTCACACAAACACACACACACACACATACACACACACACAACACACACACACAAACACACTACCCCATCTTCCAGGTTATGACATTAGGACAACTTACTTTACTGGTCATCTTGTCAGTTAATATTTGTTGAATCCACTTGGGCACACGATATTATAACAAGGAACAATTAGCTGCAAAAGTTTAGCTGATGTAACTTTACTGCATCCCTCAAAATAATTCAAGTCCTATCAGTGATGGACCCCAAGCTGCTATTTGATGACACAGAAATACATCTCTCTTACTTGGAAGCATAATGACACCTGAAGTACCATAAATGTTGAATTCACATACAGTGTCCATCTTAGATCTGTAAGTGTAGTATCATGGTAATTCAAATCCCTACCTTGAAATCTGGATGCCTGGGTTCTAGTACTAGGACAGATATTCTTGCAGATCTTGTGTTTTCCTCATTTGAAAAGATGTGATTCAAGGACATGGCCTCTAAGATAACCTTTTCAGTTCTAACATTCTATGATTTTCCCCCAGGGCTACTGTAGTTGTATTTAAGAGCTTACTTTTGGGGCTTCCCTGGTGGCGCAGTGGTTGAGAGTCCGCCTGCCGATGCAGGGGATACGGGTTCGTGCCCCGGTCTGGGAAGTATCCCACATGCCGTGGAGCGGCCAGGCCCGTGAGCCATGGCCGCTGGGCCTGCGCGTCCGGAGCCTGTGCTCCGCAACGGGAGAGGCCACAACAGTGAGAGGCCCGCGTACCGCAAAAAAAAAAAAAAAAAAAAAAAAAAAAAAGAGCTTACTTTTTAGGCAGTATTAATATCGTTTAAGATTATTTTCATACCAGGAACGGTTGTTTTTTATTTATATAACGAACTCTTAACATAGCAAACACGATGTTCCAGGCAACGGTCTAAGTATTCACAAATATAAACTCCTTAAACTGCATCAGATTAGTTTCTTAACTGCCGCTATGTTCTTGAGAAGAAATGTAACACAAACAATTTAGGGTTAGCAAGAATTGTAGATTGAACAAACCTCGAACTCCTATTCATTAGTCTGAATAATTAAACACTGATTATTACTTACTGAGAGCTTTAAGAAAAAGTGTGCAAATTTCAAGCAGGAAAACCACATATGATCAGTTTAGGGACAAATCCATGAATTGCTAGGACTGGTGATTTGCACTCATACTTGCTTATTAACCGACAGAAACATAATAATTAAATTGCTCCCCATAAGCTCCCACAATGCGTTGTTTTAAGCAAATTAGCAATATTCCCTCATTTATCCAATCACTGAATAAATTCTTAAGAGCAACAACTATGTTCCCATCACTGTGCTAGCCCCTGGTGATATGAAAATGCACAAGACAGACATGACCTTGAAAGGTTCACAGACTGGAGACATTAACTGCTAAAATGTGCTCATATGATCAGTCAATTAAAAATTCCTCTGGGGCTTCCCTGGTGGCGCAGTGGTTGAGAGTCCGCCTGCTGATGCAGGGTACACCGGTTCATGCCATGGTCCGGGAAGATCCCACATGCCGCGGAGCGGCTGGGCCCGTGAGCCATGGCCGCTGAGCCTGCGCGTCTGGAGCTTGTGCTCCGCAATGGGAGAGCCCACAACAGTGAGAGGCCCGCGTACCACAAAAAAAAAAAAAAAAAAAAAAAAAAAAAAAAAAAATTCCTCTGTGTGAGGACAATGGTTTATTTTCTAAGAATTAAAATTCTATAAGGGACAAAATAAAATGCTCGAAATAAAACTGAGATTGCTTTGATCTCTATCCTGCAAACCAAAAACGAAGAGGATAAATAAATTTAAAATAAATAAATAAAATAAAGTTAATAAAATAGATAAAAATAGTCCAAGTATACTTTCTGTTTTATAGAAAATAAGGTGATAGAACATAGAAAGTTACCTATTTTTTTACATACATTTATAGATGTCCTTACAGTTTAATGACTTCACATTTATACCAAATCCTGAAATATTTATAAGGATTAGTAATCACAAAAGTAATCCTATAAGTAAACCTATCTAACCATTTAAAAGGTAGCTGTAGTCTATTTTAAGTATAATTATTTATTAATACTCTTTGAAAGTAACTGAAAAGAAACTCTGTTCCCATAGAAAGCATACAACCACATATTAAGGCAATGTGCAAATTTAGTACTTAGACCCTTGTGTATGTATATCAAATATAATCAGTTCCCCTTTCTTATTTTATCGCGTGACCAGAAATAGAGTGACTCTGTCCATGGAACCATCAGTTCTTACTTATATAAGAGGCTTTTAGTTATGAATGTACTGTGAAACATGACAATTCAGAGGATGGCTATTATTTCCTTAATTTGTCAAGGGAGTTTTCAACAAAGAACCACCGTATTCATAATTTAAAAAATAGATTCTTTTAAGTTCTAAGTAGGGAATTTTTTTTTTTTTTTTTTTTTTTTTTACCGGTACACGGGCCTCTCACTGTTGTGGCCTCTCTGGTTGCGGAGCACAGGCTCCGGACACGCAGGCTCAGCGGCCATGGCTCACGGGTCCAGCCACTCCGCGGCATGTGGGATCTTCCCAGACCAGGGCACGAACCCGTGTTCCCTGCATCGGCAGGCGGACTCTCAACCACTGCGCCACCAGGGAAGCCCGGGGATTTTTTTATATATATATTTTTATAAGGAGTTGACATACTAATACTCGCAAAACACTGAATCTTCCAAAGGGTGCCTTCTCTCTTTGAGTGAATGTGAGAATGGTAAGACCACTGGGGGCTGAATACATTGTTCTCTTGGTACAGTTGTAAGTTATCTTGCTCAAGAGCAACAGCATTCTTCAAAAGCTGTGCCATCCAGCTGCCCATGAATTTCACGGAAACAAATCACAAAAGGGTATCTGCATTAAGGTCAGCAGTCACTTTACAAAGCCCCATGTCTACAATGACAAAAAAGCATTCAGCCCTATGGCTGCCTCTCTTAGTATCCCTGTTGTCCGAAGGTGCAGGCGCCGTGAAGTTTCCTCAAACATGCCTGTCTGGATGCAAATTCCTGTAAGACAGTTGCTACTACCCTTCCGGCTACAGGGAGTTTTATTCCCAGATTGCTGGGCTCAAGGCAAGACGGCTGCATCCTGACTTTTCATCATGATTTCAAGAGGTGGAATGAAGTAAGCCTACCTTCAGTGGAAGGTGCAAGGAAGCACTGAAACTTGTCTTTACCTTATAGAGTGTGACTTTAGTCACCAAATTCAGATACAGGGCTTTCACTGAGCTTTTTATGTTTTGTGAATATTTATTCCGTCATCAGTAGCATATTGTAAGTGGTGACATTTCTTCCCCCTGCACAGTCCAACTTAGATGCTCCCAGGGGGTCTCTTTTACATTCAATATGAGAGGGCAGTGAATCTGTAGGTCTCAGGGACTATAATATGCTCTACACTGTCCCTTACCTTCTGATAAATCCTAGGGAAAGATAATGGCCTTTGTCTTACCTGCCTTCCTGAAGTGGATCCCAGTCCTTTTTGATGGGGCATAAATAATGAACACAACATTTAAAACTCTAATGTTGCTTTCCAAATAGCAAAATATTTAAAATAACTATTTCTATCGACATTTCTCCTTCCTGTCAGGTTAAGGGCAAAGGAGAACATACAATATAATCAACATGTTAAAACAAAACGCAAAAAACAACACTTAAGACCTAAGTCTCCCATTTCTATTCAATTTAATATATGGAAAATTATGTATTTCATTTTCTATTCAACTCAGTATTCCAATAACTGGTTTTCTCTTGACAAAACCACCAGCTCATTTCCATAATTCCTGTATATGTATAACTCTTTCCCAAAATGGATAATGCATGAGCCGTTTCCTCTCCCCACCCCCCGGGGAAGATTCCAAGTATACAGCAAGGTGACCTCACTAAAGAAAATTATAATCGCTATCTATTTTCTGTGTTCGAACTAATCTTTCTGGGGGTAATGTACCAGTCTTCAATATATCTCTCAGAAGTAGATGACAATAATTTTCAATATAACTGCGATCACAACTGTTTATAAAAATCTACCACTTCACGAGCTTCATGACAGGCTCCCCTTTTTAATTTATTTAAAAACCATTTGAAGTGGAAAATGTAGAAAAGTCCATAATTTCAAACAATGAAATATTGTGCTTAAAACAGATACTGTCACTCTGTTGGCAGAGAAAAGAGAAAATACCAAAAGAATATAAAAGCAGGCTTGTATATATATACACAAAATAATGTCAACTTAATATACAAATGGAAAATTTTGTCAGACAATAAAGTTACACACACACAACACAAATTGCTCCAGTTAAATCAATTCATCATTACAATTATCTATCCTTGTAGCTCAGGGAACAAAATAGTTAATAAATATAAATAGAAAAATGATTCTCACTCATTTATTCTATAAATATTTGTACATAAAGTACTCCACTAGGCCCTATGTGTAAAACAAAATTATCCTTGACCATCAAGACATGGGAGATTAGGAATAGGAAAGTTACATCTAAAGAACTAACTGGCATATATTTTAAAAGAAGTGTGTGCGTGTGTATTATTAAAAATATAAGTGCACATAACCTATTTTTCCACCAAGCTGTTAAAACATCACTGCTAGTGTTCCTCCATTCTCCAAAAATGAGTTTATCTATAGACCTAAGTTCAAGGTCAAGAATATCTGGTTGATCTCTTTATGAATGTGTTATATATATGACATCCAACTCTCACCAAGCGTCCAAAGCCATAGAATGTAGACCTAATAAATATTTGGTATGTATTATCAACAACATGATAATTATTTACAAAGGACCTCTGTGTATAAGACCCTGTGAAAAAATGTACAGTATTTAGAGTTATTTGTGGAGGGCTTAAAGTCCAGACAACATTGATACATACATAGCAAGAAGACAGCATTAGATAAACACACATTGGAAAAGTGCTTAGATTTTGTTGATACTTAAACTCAGTAAAACTGATCATTTAGTCCTTACTCTGTACCCAGCACAATACTCAACACTACTGCTTAGAACCACCACATGAAGTACATCATATTATTTCCCACAGTGCACACACGTAGAAACTGACGCTCACGTAGCTGTCATCACTATCAGAGCTCACACCACGCAGCCAGAGGACAGAGCCAGAGCCTTGCCTTTCAACCACTGCTCTGGTCTAACTAAAACCAACACCTCTCAACCCTGGAGGGACACAGCCGGCATTAAGCCAGGGCCGTCATGCAAGGGGCCCAGAAACCTCTACTCAGTGTTGCTCAAGGTCAAATTTTCATGCGGATGTGTTCTGAATCACTCTATAGGCAAATACAAGAATGCTCATCGGCCTGCTGGTTAGGAAAGAACACAGCTGATTTTTCCTTCTAGTGGTCACATTCAGAAAACGGGTTTTTATTTTTAAGGCGAACAGGCCAGATAATTTGGGGAAAAGGCGAAATACTGCTCAGTTCTCGAGTGCTGCTGAAAGTCAGGATCCTGCTGGTTTGGAGGTGGCTGGATCCACGGTGTCAGAGGTGGGACCACACCCAGGGGGGCTTGAATCCAGGTTTGTGCTTTTTAGGGGGATTATGTTTCATCCCATCTCCTGCGGAATATATAGATTTGGATTCAAAATGTCATCCAGGGACTTCCCTGGTGGTCCAGTGGTTAAGAATCCGCCTTCCAATGCAGGGGACCAGTTTCCTTGTCGGGGAACTAAGATTCCACATGCCCCAGGGCAACTAAGTCCGTGCACTGCAACTAAGACCCGACACAGCCAAACAAATTAAAAAAAAAATATATATATATATATATATATATATATATATATATATATATATATATATATATATATATAATTCATACTTCCTTCACTCCAGTGGGTTTGGAGAGAAGATAAGCGAATCATCAAAATGAGGATTTAGAAGGTTCCTTTGGGTTTCGCTGAACTGCATAGGTGCATGTTTTAGTCTCAGCTCAACCCCAACTGAGGTTACAAATGGATAGGACGTTGGACCCCATCCAAAGAAGTCTTCCTACTGTATACTCATATATTACATGAATATATAAAACAAACACAAAACAACCCTTTCCTTTAAATATTTGTAACCATTACTATAGTATAAGCTCATAACTAAAAGTCAACTTTCCAAGTTTGGAAGGGAAGAGAGGCAAAAGGAAGTTCCACAAAAATTTTTTTTCATATACTATATCGTGTTAAACATAACCCAAATGTTCACACTGTAGACACAAAACCATAGTGTGCTGTGTCCCAAATGAATCCTGCAGCCCACTTCACATCGACTACAACTAGAGCAAGTTACCAATCCTCTTCTGCTCCCCTCTTGTCTCCCAGTACAACAGAAAGTCCACGGCATATGATGAGGAAAGGGGAGAAAAGACACATTTAGGGAAAACCAGAATCTTCTCTAAGTCCTGATAAACTGAAGAATAGAGAGAACACTTGATTCACAAAATACGTCTCTCTAAACACTAAATAGCAACATGTGTATTTATCTTTATAAAAGAAAACTCTCTTCTCATGAGCATTAGTTTTCTTTTAACTACCTGTTGACTACCTCCTTCATTTTTTTTCTTTGACTTTTGGATACATTTCTTATCAGTTCACTCATAAATACGATTTCCTATTATGATACATACCAATGAAAAAATTTCAATAAATGATGTACTAAACAGTTAAGATCAAAAACTCTCTTTAGGACTTTAATAGAGAAATTTTTCTAGGCATAATTAATATCCAAACTTTGCTTTACCTAGGGTTGAAATATATTTTTTGAAAAAGTTATAAAATGTGTAGGAATTTTAACTTTCAATTCTGGAGTAATTAAATATAAGACAATCAGTATTCCGAACATTTCAGTATATGCATAAAATTTATTTGTTCTGAAAAAAATTCCAAATTAGAATTTAGACATTTCCTTTTAAATATTGGCTTTATATTTACTATGGAATAGCTAAGAAGAGTGTCAAATCCTTTAAAAATGCAGTTTGTCTTTACAACTGTGAGTTCCTATGTAACAAACAGATGAGTTACAATTACAAACAGAAACATATGCACTTTAAAAAGCTGGCTTTACCTAAGTTCTAAATTTATTTATAAAGTAATATAGGCCATTGATAATGAGCACATTTTCACATAGCAGTAAAATTCACACGTATTAAAACTACTGGAAAAATTGAATTGTAGTACTGTAAAACTGAGTAAAGTTTAAAAAAATATTATTCCATAAAACAAAGCCAAGATTGTTCACTAGTCACTAATTAATATTTCTCACTCACATCTTTGTAATCTCTGTAGAAATATGGTGGGTAAGATAAAGCACAATAACAGTTTGCTAACAGATTCAATAAAAATCCAAGTTACATGTTGTGATAGAAATGTACTACTTTTCTCTCCAAGGGAAAATGCCCATTGCCCTGGCACTCTACCTTTATGCTGAATTCATTTTATATGGCTATCATATGACCTATTTATTGGAGAAAATGCCACTGGTTTAATGACTTCCTAGCCCAGCTTCCTTTTAGACATTACTTAAACCTCACTTAATTAACTTCTACGACTTTTTTCAAAGTTGTCACTACTATATTTTTAAAAATACCATGTAAAGCATAAAGTCAAACTACTAAACAGAGTCCAAATATTAAACTATATGACATTGACAATATTCAGTCATGTATCATCTACAGAATTGACAACTTCTGATGGTTCAACCTAATAAAACATTCCCTGCCTCTCACATCACTGAAACTAAAATTCAACAGCTGCCTGCCAACTGAAGCTATGAAACAGAAGGTTTGGGACACTGTCGCAGACCAAACGCTACTGCCCATCAATAATACCTTTCTTGGACCAAAACAATGTGAACAATATTGCCCTTTAAAAAGAGAAGTGGGGGGCTTCCCTGGTGGCGCTAGTGGTTGACAGTCAGCCTGCCGATGCAGGGGACACGGGTTCGTGCCCCGGTCCGGGAAGATCCCACATGCCGCGGCGCGGCTGGGCCCGTGAGCCATGGCCGCTGAGCCTGTGCGTCCAGAGCCTGTGCTCCGCAACGGGAGAGGCCACAACAGTGAGAGGCCGGCGTACCGCAAAAAAGAGAGAGAGAGAGAGAGAGAGAGAGAGAGAGATTGAGAGAAAGCAAGTAACAAACTGGGAGTAACTCACAATGAACATGACCAGCGCAGAGTGGAATAAATCGTGAGCAAATAACTGCGACAGTGTTATAACGTTAGCCCGAGATCCAAAAGAATGAGTCATTCCAACCCATTTTCAAAAACATGTAGCTCAATCAAAGTAGGGTTCTTAAACATTTTAGCTAGGGGTTGAGGATAAGGTGTGAAGACATGAAAACATGTGTTCCTAAAGATCCTCTGTGTAATTTTGATGTGCTCGTGTATAATTTTCCAATGCCACAGTGGAACTTTTAAATATGACTAAATGTCTTTGCAGGTACTGCCCGAACTTATGCAAAAGGAACTGCTCTAAGGGGCGACTGAAAGATGCTTATAAGATGCTAAGTTCTCTGGGGAAAAGTTGTTGGCTGACATATACACATTACTGCATATAAAACAGATAACTAATAAAGACCTACTGTATAGCACAGGGAACTCTACTCAGTACTCTGTAATGACCAATATGGGAAAAGAATCTACAAAAGAGTGGATATATGTATATGTGTAACTGATTCACTTTGCTGTACACCTGAAACTAACACAACGTTGAAAATCAACTATACTCCAATAAAAAATTTTAAAATAAAATAAAATAAAAGTAAATCTCACAGATGTGCCCTTGCAGGTTTACAACTGCATCGTCATCATCAGAATGATGTTTCGGAATGTTCTTAGCGAATTTGGTCTATTTTGGTCTAGCTGGGAAACAAACTCCAGTTGAGGTAGTAATTGATGAAATCGGGATCCTATTCTTCCCCATAGATTGCCCAGAATATCAAAGTCACGTAGAAAAGAAAAAAGGAGTCGTTCTTTGGGGAATAGCAGTGTGATGCTCCTGGAGCACCCTCTGGAGGCCAGAAAAAGGTGACACTAGTGAAACGGAGAAAGAAGAGAATTCTGACCTACCAAAGGCAGAACTCCACAGATCTTACTTAAGTTGGGCTCAAAAATGCACTTATGCAATTGTAATCAAGGCGACCTAAGAAACATGCGTACTTAATTTATAGTTTACAAATGCAAATAAATCCAAGGTGTATGTAACAACATTCTCAAATAATTGTTCCTTCATTAAAAAAAAAAAGGAATGCACTGATTAGTGTATTTCAGCCTGCATTCTGAATTCCTTGGGGAATTAATGGTAGAGGCTTTTTTTTCATAGTTAGAAGAGAGGTCTCGATGTGAAAATGTGACATTTTCATTCACAAAATGTAAGTAAGCAAGGTTATATAGGGTACTACTAATTGGCAAACTTTTCAGAGTAGTCAGCTTTATGCTTATCAAAACTGAGAATAAATTAAGCTGTTTTTTTTTTCTTTTATGCTTCTAACACCTCACTTTTTCTAAAGCAACAAACACTGACATCTATTGGCATCTTGGTAGCTCGCTTTTAAAAAATCTGTTAAAACCCACGAAAGGACACACGTGCAAACATGCACAGGATTAGGATGAACCCAAAACACCACTTGGTCCTTTGAAGAAATTTCATTTTATATACCTGACAGCATATTTAATAGATGTTATTTTGCTCTGATGAAGATAAATCAGTTTTTAAGCTAATACTATATGATTTAAGTTTCTGTATTTTCTGTTTGTCAAGAGGAGAACTCGAGGGTTAATCAAAATATTAGAAGTCCACTTTTCTGCTTCTCTGAGCAAATGAAATCACTCACCCAAAATACTGACACTTGGTTTGTTTTCGTCTATCCTAACAGAACAGGACGAGATCAATACCGTTAGTGTCAAATGTAACTTGTCACTTTGAGAACGCTAATAAAACACTGATTTGCTAAGAATCACACTTCCAGAACTTTAAGCACTACCTATAGCCATTCTAGTGTGTGTGGAGGGGGGGATAATGAAAGATGTAGATTTTTTTAATATTCATTAATTTGTTTATATTTAGAAACACGTGCACTGGATTCTATGAACCTTGTTGGCAATATACTCTTACATTTGATAAAAAGATAACAAAGAGCATGTGGATACACATTTTCCTTTTCAATTTGTACTAGTCCCAAAAGAGAAGACTACGCATGCATTCTATATAAGCATCAACTCTTCAGTGTGGCCAGAAAAGGACTCATGTTTCAAAACCTTCTCAAGTTTGAGACCTCAACCTTTTTCTGCCAGAGATAAAATGATATTGCACCTCACTCTACTTTCAATATTTAGACTGAATTCAGGACTGTTTTCATAATACCTATATGCAGTTATGGTATTTGACATACTTATCCACTTTTCTCTCTATTTACAAGTAGTAGGTATTAATATTTATACTCACTCTAATCTAAGGGCAGCTCTGGATTATTTTTTACCGTACAAGGTAACTTTGGAAAATTGTGTCAAATATCTTAGCAAAGGCACAGAAGATCTGTGTCTTAAATCATTTTCTGAAGACAGCTAACATTGATGGGGCCTCAGCATAACTTTATGATAATAATTTTATTAGCCCAGTTTTACAAATAAGGAAACAGGCATGGAGAGATGAAGTAACTTTCCCATGACTATACAGGTAAGGAGCAGAACTAGGATTTAAATCCAGGCAATCGGGCTGTAGCACTAAGTACCAGGTATCCTGTAATAGCGAGGCATTTTCGTACTAAGGGACAGGCAATGAAACACACAAAGCATCTGTTACACTGCCTGGAACATGGTAGGATATTTAGTAAATAGTAGCTCCCTTATTAATAAGTATAAAATACTAGTGCCTGGCATGTAATGTGTTCATTGCTCTCATACTGGTTCAATATTTTCTGATTACTTACATATTTTATCGTCTTTTCTTCCCATTTTTCTATCATATCATTTTCTCATTTTGCAGATATGAGAACAGTATCCCAGGTTTCTCCCACTCTTTCTGCTTCAAAATCATTCTCCAAAATAAACCCGCTTCATCCTAAAATTAGTATTTTAATGTCTTTAATAATTACATCATCTAAGTGGTCACAAGTCACCAGCTTGAAACAGATCACTGGACATTCCTCCTGTTTTGTAAACACGCGCTGCCCTGGTAGTGACGGGGCACTTCATATCCAAGAATGTTGACAAGCACTTCAGCCTGGGAAGCCACTGAGTTAACAAAACAGGTGGGTGATGTCACCCGGGAAGCACATGGCCGGCTTCTACCCATTTGGGATACTAAGTGTTTTGATGTTTCCACCACTTGTACTTACAAAAACGCCCCTTCTGCTAGGGATGAAGGGAGACCCAGTAGTTCTAGAACTGAGCTAGGCTTGATAATGTATGGGTTCCAGGTCATTTAAAAGGAAAAAATAAAAATAAAAAGAATCCTTTGCAGTGTTTTAATGAAGAAAAACATCAGCAAACAGAGATTCATAGAAGAAGCTTAGAGCCAAATACCAAATGGGCAGGGGGAAGCTCTGGTTTTGTAATTCAGGCTTCAATAGACAAAGTTTGTTGAGCTGAATCAATATGAAAAGTCTGGATATGGGAGATCCAGCATCTAGGAGGTGCAGGAAGTTACAGCACCCTTGGTACATGGATCCTCGTTACAAAGCCCAGGATTACGCTGAGGTCGCTTTTTTTTTTTTTTTTTGAGCAAAGAAGAAAAATCAATGACCCCAAGGGCCTGGGAACTATTAGAGTCATTACTGCGACACAGATAATTCTGTTGAACATCTGCAGCCACAACAGTGTGCAATTCAATATTCAGTATAAAAATGCGATGCTATGAAACATAGCTACATATGTATCACATACCAGTCACACGTGTCGCATGAAAGTTAAAGAAATCTTTTTCCCCTAAAGCTATCCCTTCAACAGATGTGTTTATGCCTCTGCATATAATACAGCACACAGCGGGGCTGAGGGGCTGAGTTCTCTCAACCTTCTCTCTCCCTTGACTGTCGTGAAGTAATGTTATAACCTCCAAAAAGAGGTTTGGCTGTTGCACGGGCATCATGTAGGACAGAAAGTTTCAGTGGCTGTTTGAAGAAAGGGGTGAAACCTGGGATTGAAGGGCACTGATGGAGGAGCTATTTAAGAGATGGGTGTCCTGTAAGTCCTAATTTGAGCTGGTATGCCAAGTGGCGATGCTATAGTTATGGCATCTAGAGGTCATTCCTTTGAGGATGCCTGAGGACTACAGAGTGCAAAAAAGCTTGAAAAAGAGGTGTGGGTTTCCCTCTCCTAAGATAAGGAAAAGTACACTGACAGCATTACAAGGGAAATGACAAGAAGGAAAGAAACAGTGATTTCAAGGCAATACTATTTAACGCCAGGTGCTTTTATCTAAAGCAGGTTTCAAGTTGATCGTTGTTTTTGAATCAAACAAAGAATAAATATTCTTATCTGCATTATAGGGTTGAACAAGCACAAGGTGCCCTGGAGGGGCGTGAAAAGTTCCTCCCCAAGGAAGACAACTACCTGATGGAAAAGAGAGATACACTTTAAAACCAACCGAGAGCCAAGTTCACTGCAGATCCTCTGGGAAGAGAGTCAAGAGAATGTCACTTAAAGATGCCAATCTATCTGGTTCAGAGGGAATCACAGCCGTGGGACTGGAAATCATAATGAGAGTCACCAAGGAAGCTCTGGGACGCTGTGTCAGGAGAGAATATTAGGTAATCCCAACACAGCTGCCTACCTGATAGATGAGATGTGTGGAGCACAGAAATGCCTGCTGGCTCTTAAAATCTCTCCCACCCACCACGGGTGCTTATCTGAAATGTCTATGTTAAGTAAGGCATTGCTGCCCTGAAGCCTTGACAAAGTGCAGACCTGTTACCTGAAAGGGATGCTACTTCAAGCCACCGTCCCCTCCTTAATTCATCAGACCTCCTCCAGAGGACCCTAGAAACGTCTGAAGGCAGCGTACTCCCGGGCAGGACAGAACAGCACTTAAAGAGCCCCGCAAATAACTCCTTACAACGTTACCACTGTGGTCAGGTCTAAGAGCTCTTTCATTTACTAAGATAACCTTCGAGAGGACAGTAGAGAACATCACTTAGGGAGATTGCTAATCCAGCTCCCCACTTCAGCCCTTGTTGAATAAAATGCGATAGGGCATCTGCAAAACAGGGAGAAAGTAAGGAAAATTTCAATACACCCTCAGGAGGGCTAATGAAGGGTAATGAAGGTGAATCTGCTCAGCAGTATCCTATCATAGAAGCATGCACAGGAATGGTCAGTGGCTCAACAATTACTCTCTGTTCCATCTGTTTTGCTCAAAACCTGTTTAAGGTCTCTGCCAATAAGCCAGGCTCTGAAATGCTCTCAGCGATGCCAGTAAGAGGACTAGGCAAATCTTGTTTACTTCCTGAAAGGAATGGGCAAATACTTCTGTAAGATAACAGAATGCCATTGAATTAATTCTTCTGAAATGCTTTACGAAGTGTGCTGGGGGATGTTCTAAGTGCCTTGAGGTATCTGGATCAATTAATAATTGGGAAGTGCAGAGGCAGAAAAAAGCTCTTATATTCTTCCCCCTGCCCTCCATTTTTTTTTAAAGCATCTTCTTCACTTAATCACTCATAAACAAGTATTTATTTGGGGCGCCTCCTCTGTCCAAGACAGTGTCGAAAGCATCAGCCCTTCTTAGGGAAACACAAGGTGAAACTGTCATTCACGTCCGTGTTCCGATGACCACGCACTAGACTTGTCTCTAGAAAGCCTCAGCTGCCATTTCATTCTATTATATAACCAGTGAGCAACTGGGTTCAAAAGTTCAAATGAACTTTTGCTTTGGGACATCTCTTGGGAACATAAATTAACCATATTTATCAAAGAGGTCCTGAAAAATAGAACTGCAAAACCGAAAGTTTGAGAACCTTTTTGGGGACCTGATTCCTGGCCCTGGGCTGGATTTTATCTGCTTCGCTGACCTCTAGGAATCCCTCTCAGCTGATCTGAGCTCCGATACCGCAGGGCTGAATCCGGGTGAGCGTCCGCGCACACCGCGACCCTGCACTCCCTCCCCGGGGCCCAAAACACCGACGCGCGACCGCTCGCGTTCTCTCTAGAACACCCCGTTCTTCCGAGCCAGGCGCTGCGAGGGGAGATCCGTTCCCGCTTTTCTCGCTAGAGGGCAGGCGGGGCCCGTGCAAAGCTCTGCTGGCGCTGGACACGCGCGCACCCGGCCTCCGCTCCTGCACGCCGGGTCCCGCTCCCGGGCTGGGCTCGGCTCTGGGGCGCTGGGCAAAGGCCGTGCCAGGGAGCGCGGCGCGTCCGGGTCCTCCGGAGGCGCGGTCCCGGCTTCCGCCCTCACCCTGAGCGCGGGGTGCTGGCGCCCGGGTGGGGCTCGACGCCCAGGTGAGGGGCAGCCCCACGGAGGGCGAGCACCGGCCGGCCCCGCGGACGGCCGGGAGCAGGGCCACGCGCCCGGAGCGCAGGGCGCAGGCAGGCGAAGGCGAGGCGGCGGCATCGGAGGAGAAAAAGAAGGAGGAGGAGGATCGCGGAGCCCCGGCCGCGCGGCGCACTCACCTGGGCTCAGGCCGCCCGCCGCGGGCACGGGCTTCTTCCCGGAGCCTCGGTCCTTCTTGCCCTTCCCCTTGCCTCTGCCTTCTTTGCGCTCCGACATCTCGCCCGAGAAGTGCACGCTCTGCGCGGACGGCGCCCGGCGGAGGCGACGCGCGACAAGTTTGGTCCTAGGGCTGGGATCGGCTTTGGGAAAAGTTTGTCCCTCGAGGGCGGGGGGCGGAGGCGGGTAGAACCACCGGCCGGGCTGCGGCGCGCGCGCTGCGCGGGGGGCGTCTCCTGTCGCCGGCGAGGAGCGCGGGGACGCGGCGTGCGGTCCGGGCCACCTGGGACTGGCGGTCGCTGCGTCCGGCGGTCGCGCTCGCTCTCGGGGCGGCTCCTGTCGTGCTCGGTTCCCGCCGCTGTCGGCTCCTGTCGCGGCCTCGGTCCGGCGCGCTCGCAGCCCGAGGAGGGAGAGGCGATCACCGTCCGGCCAGCGCTCGCGTCGCCCGGCAGCCGCCGTCACCCCGCTCCTGCCCTCCGCGCGAGCCCGGAGTTCCGACAAGTTGGGGGGAACTCCTCGCCGGCTCTTTTTCAATTGCCCCACCGCCAACCACCTCCCGCCTGCAGGTTGGACGCTGGCGCCTCCTTCTCGCCCTCCCCTGGCCTCGCCCCCTCCCTCGTCCCCGCCACACCCCCACCCCGAGGCGCGGACACGCCACCGGGAGGAGCCTGGGCTCGGCGCTCGCGGGCGCAGCCCCTTTCCCTCCCGGAGCCTGCCTGGGCGGGGGGCGGTGCGCGGGGCGGCTGCCGGGCACCCCCGACAGGGGTCGCTGGAAGCCGCGCGCAGCAGCCGCAGCCGCCGCCGCCGCGCCCGCGGGAGCCGGACCGCGCGTCCCGGGGAGATTCCGAGACCCAGGAAGGGATCCGGACCCGGGGCCCTCGCTCCTCGCTCCTCGCTCCGCTTCCCCGCCAGGCAGCGCCCGGGAGGGCTGGTCCCTTCCCTCCAGCGCGGAGAAAATGGTGGAGACAAATTTTGCAGCTCCGACACCTGCCCGGCCAAATTAAGGCCCTGGAACCCGTGGGAAGGAGAGGAACGGCTGCTGTTTTCTCATTAGAGTTTGGGGTTCCGCCCTTTTTCTTTAGTGAAAAACCCCACACGCACGTAGGGCAAAGATAAAACTCTGGGTGGAAGGGGGATTGATCAAGGCGGCTGTGGATACACAGGAAGGGCTCGGGGGACCGTAAGATGGTTAGATAAATCCATCTTCGTCGATCTGCTCCTGGGATGTGTCTGTGTCCTGCCTTCGTGTGTTTAACAACGTGCCTGTCAGACTTCTCATCTTCAGCTTTTCCTAAAAGAAATAATAATAACCTGGCCTCTGCTAAGGGGGAGGGGGGTCTCCTAAACTGTATCTCTCACTACAACTTAATTATTCAAGTTGTAACTTGACTGATAAAACCCGGGTTGGAAAACGATCGACAATAAAATTACTGCACTAGCTAGAGTCACTCCGTTCTGCCGAGAAAGCAAGTACGGGGAGGTAAAGTGGAGAGACAGAACCAGAGGTCCTGAATTCGTCAGTGCTAGCTTTCTCCGATTCAAACTTCCCTCAGAACTGCGGGTGAAACCTACTTCGCCTTCCCTTGTCCTCCCTCTGGTGGAGAATTCTAAAGAGCAGTGAAATCCAGAAAACGTTAGCACCCTGCTGCGAAGGACAACAGTGAAAGGCCAGGGTAATCAGCACCGCGTAATGATCCAGAATCATGTAAAGCAAACGTTCTCATGGTTGTATGGGAGCTGTGGCTAAGTCAGAATGTTAATTTACAGTGACAGGCCCACGTGTTGTGTTCTGGAAGAGGTGAGTACCATCCACCCATATGTGAAATTTACTTAGTCCTCTTTAAAAGTAATTTGCTCCTGATTTTCCATCCTCTGGGATTAATGCTAACTGAACCATTACCTACAGACAGCCTTCTTGGTATATTTTCCAAATGCCACCCTTTAAATAAAGGTGAAATCTGGGGTGCCTTCTTGCTATGTATGTGGAAAGGGAGGGGGGACAAAAACAGTTATTTTAAAACTGTCCTAAATTAAGAATGATTTTATTGTCCTTTAATTTGTACTGTAATAAGAACCTAACTCTATTGCGTGGGTTAAGTCGTGAAAAGATATCTTAGCAGTAGTGCCATCATTTATTTTGAAAATCTTGATGTCCAAATATCTTCTGATAACCTTCCAACGAACACCACACATCAATTATACTGGGCCATAAAAACAGCAAAATCAGGGAGATTATGAATACTGAATAGCACTATAATATTCCACAGAGTCTAAAGTAAACTGGAACTGAATAATGGCTGAAATAACTCTGCTTTCACAGGTGGGGCCACTACTTAACAAACAGGAAAACAGCAAAACTCAGAAAAGGGGAGCCCTTTCAAAAAGGGTACTTTTTCTCCAGGATATGAGACCCTGTAAGGGCTTAGTATACAACTGCTACACGTTACCAGATACATCATTATTTTAGAACTGAAGGATAGAAAGCAGAAATGTATTTTGGAATTAAAGAATAAAGTTTCAGATCTTTCCAAATAAAACAGAAAGCCAGCTGGAAAACCCAATTTGAAATTGCCCTTAAATTATTCATCTCTATGGTCAGGAAGTAGCAGATGAATTTGTTGTTGTTGTTGTTTTTCATTTTTATAAATCCTCAGAAATGATCAGAACACGGATGGAGGAAGGAGGGAAACTTTCTTTGCTTTCTTGAAAATCAAAATATTAACCTCAATTTAGAAACAATGATGTGTTTTCATGGTATCGTTTTATTAATTTGTTATGTATTGTTCAGCTCTTAGAGACTGTATCATACAGGGTATATCAGCTCTCAGGTAATATATGTCAACCTGTCAACATATGTCAATTCCTGAAAACTAGAGTGGGTATTTATAAATAAGCAACTTGAGAAATAAAGAAAGACAAAATGGAGCTCTTATATTAAACGACAGCTTATAATAAAGGCAATCCTGTGCCATAACACTTTTCTTTGACTAGGCTTAACTTTTAGAAGCACTCTTAGAATCCACAAAGCTGGCCAAATATACCCTTTCTCTCATTAATTCCCATTTGGAAAATACTCCAAGAAAATCTTAAAAAGAAAAAAAAAAGTAAAGTGAAAGAACATTAACATGTGAACATTTTTATATTTTTGCAAAATATTGTGCATACTGACAGTAATGGGAATTTCATTTTAAATTCTGCAAATAGATATCTTTAACTTTTAAAAAATGAAGTAACAAGATAATTTATATAGATTATTTTTTTAACTCTGAAACAAATTCATTGTTAATAAAGATGCATGGATACAAAAGAAAATCTCCCTCACCAGAACCAGCTCCAGCACGACTGGAGCTGGTGCATGACTTATTCACTAATTCACAAAGCATTTACTGAACTAAATGCTCAACAGTAGAGAAACAGAAAAAAAGAAAAAAAATTGCCCCATTCTCATGAAGCCAAAATAATATGAGAAAGGCATGAAAACAAATTAATTATTACAATACAAATGAAAAGCAGAGCCAGATAAGTTTTCCAGGGCCTGAAGCTCATAAGATTTGGGAGATCTTTTTAAAGGGAAAGAACACAAACTTAAAAATACAAATTTAGATCCAAGACTGTTAAAGGGAGCCTTGGAAGTGAGAGGCCCTGAAGCTTCCTTAGCATGGCAAATTCACTTCTAGTGATTCCAAGCATATTCCACTATCTGCACAATTATATACTAATTCAGAAATTAAATACTACTTTCACTATAAAGAGAAGACATTAATGGGCAGTCAAAAGGAATACACACTTTTTTTTCAGATTCCATATATGTGTGTTAGCATACGGTATTTGTTTTTCTCTTTCTGACTTACTTCACTCTGTATGACAGACTCTAGGTCCATCCACCTCACTACAAATAACTCAATTTCGTTTCTTTTTATGGCTGAGTAATATTCCATTGTATGTATATACCACATCTTCTTTATCCATTCATCTGTTGATGGGCACTTATGTTGCTTCCATGTCCTGGCTATTCTAAATAGAGCTGCAATGAACTGAAACAAGCAAAGACTATAGTGTAAGGAAAATAAGATGAAAGCAGCTTTAAGAATTCACTAATCAGCAGTTGTCCTGTATGTTTAGTTAGATTCTTAGAATAAACACGCAAGCTGAGTTCGTTAAACAAAAGGCTTCTGACCAACAGGATACCCTCGCAAAACTGGAAATGGTGTCCTCTGGTACATTAGGAAAATGTTAAACAAAATTCTTAACTAATCATATTCGGTCTGCTGTGAAGAATCAGCTTGATAACAAATTGTTAGTTTAGAATCCTAAGAAAAATACTAAAAAAGGTAACATTCAAACAACACTAAAATGAAATCTGTGTTAATGCTCTTCTGCTTTGTTTGTGTGTTTTTTAAACATTATCCCACACCAATGATTGTTGTTATTATTATTATTGCTTATCATTATTATTAATTATAAGATTACTCTCATGATTGTAGGGATACATCCTAGATTAAAAATGGATTATACAGCTGAATACTAGTGCCTACTTCTTTTTGTGGACACTATCTGAAAAACAGGCCTAGTGTCATAAACCTCTGATAGGGTGGAGATGTAAGACTTAATAGTCTTTGAAACGTTTTAATTTCTTTTAAGAAGAATACAATCTCATGCAGCTTTTTGATTTCTCTTTCTGACCTCCACACTAATTATTTATCTTTATCTTCCTCATCCCCTTGCAACACATACTTAAGGTGTGTATGTGATGCAAATACCTCAAATGTATATATACATGCATATATGCATAATAGATATACATATGTAGATATACATGTGTGTATACATCTGTATTTGTCAGTGTATGAGTGCATATGTGTGTGGGTGTATAGTTATTGCTTCTCTTTCCTCTACTGGAAATGAGAAACACTGTCTGTATTTGAATGCGAATCTATAAAAGGTGGAGATTATATATCCTTTTATCCACTTTTTTCATATCGCTATCCATGAGAATTCTCAGCACCGTACTTTGCATGCAGTAAGCACTAAATGGCTTTGCATATAATGAATTTAAATAGAATAGGATGAATATAAAAAGACTGGTTCTGATATTACCATGTCTATCAATCAATTACCAATCACCTACCCTGACAATCATCTTTGCCACCTCCTTTCTGCAGCCAACCCCTCCCCAAATCCTGTCATTTTGACTTGTCTCCTTTTATTTCTCATCACTAAGTACCACCCAAATTTAAGCCTTCGTCTTATATTTGCTGTGATCATAGTAAAGCTTTCCACCTGGACTCTTGTTCCCTCCAATTATTTTGCTACATGCAGGAGTCTTTTTGAAATGCAGACTTAACCCAGCCATCCTTTGCTTCCCAGAACCGTACCCAGTGTCCTTGAAGGGCTAGCCTGTACCTAACTCCAGCCTGATCTCACTACGCTTCATCCCTCCCTCTCTATGCCTCATGCGTGAAGGCTTCTTTGCAACATGCCTCTAATACTTGTCATTCTTTCCAGCCTCAGTGCCTTTGCACTTACTGTTTCCTCTGCGTGAATTTACCACACTTAGCCTAATTCCACTTACTGCTCAGGATCCAACTGAATTTCAGTGGCTTAGAAGGGCTTTCCATTACCTTTGAAAATGATTTTAATCTCCCATCCCATTTTTACACCTCCTTCAGAACATTTCTTCCAGTTTGTAATTATTTTGTGTGTGTGATTTTTATTTTCACAAGGATTTTTTAAATGATTTTTTACAGTGTTTTTCTTATACAATGATCTGTTCCCACTGGACATTAAATTTTTTGAGGGCAAAGACTGACTATTTCATGTTCTATGTTATATCTCTAGCACTGTGCCTGTTTCATCATAGCCAATTACATACATTTTGTTAATTGGTGAATAAAGGAGGTTAACTAGAATTGCTTTCATATGTATATAAGACTATACATACATATACGTGTGTATGCTTATGTTTATTTGGTCAAATTTTAAAATGATAATGATGCTTATGGTACCAGGCATGACATTTGGGGATAATTTCTGTTGAATAAGCCTTTCTAAGAATGGACCTATAGAATAAGAATCTTGACTTATAGGTATAATTTCTCAAAACTTTAAGAGGTGAGGTGATAACTTCTGTGAAATGGTAAAATCCCAAGAAAATACTTACCTTTTTTTTTTAATTGCCTCTGCAAATTTCACCTGTAGATTACATTTATTGGCTCCATTTCCTTCCCTGCATTTGTATGAGGTGTCAGAGAGACCCATAAAAGAGCTGGGTTTTAGCAAGGCTGTTCTAACAAAGTGATAATGGATGAAAACCTTTAAACACAGCATTGTTAACAGAGAGTTAAAAACCCCTTTCTAGCCTTGGCATCATACAAGGTTCCTATTCCCATAGGATTATTTTTCACTTAACACACTAGTGGTAAGTCCATATATAGTCATTTTAGCAAGTTGCACCCAGTAACCACCTTACGGTTATCTTTGAGTTTAGATTTAACTCCCTTAGTATTTTCCTCACTTCCCATCATGCATATCCATATAACAAAGGGATTTGTCCATACATGGATCGGGTTCAGATTCTGTGAACATCTAATATACAGCCCAGAGAGAGATTCAGATGCTTCGGTGTCTTTTAAGAGTCATCCCACAGGATCCTCCAAGGTTAACATCTTTCCTTTCAAGAGTCACTTTATTCATTATTGTGAAAAGATTCACCCCTGCTAAATGTATAATGATGTTAAAATACAAATGTAAGGTCGTGAGTGATGAATTAGTACTTCAAATATTTGAACAGTGCGAATCATTTAACAGATCAACTCTGCTTTGGTATGTCCCAGAAGAGACACCTGGTAGAAAGCATTTCCAAAACAGATTACAGTATATAGGAAATTGCTTCACAATGTCCTCAGGATAACTGGTCTGTATGGAATGAAACCCTGACCCCACAATGTTATGTACCTGGCCTAGACATGTAATAACACCACAATTATTCTTTTCCCTTCTTTCTCACATAATTCCTTCTAACTTCCTTACTAAATCTTTATGAATACTACCCTCCCCACCTTTTTTTTTTTTCAGCTCCTGTTCAAGTTAGAGCCCAATACTTCATATATCTGACTTGACTAGGGATTTTTAGTTTTGAGCTCAGAGCCAAAAGTGAAGTTCTCAGTGGAATGTTACAGCCATCTCCACCCCTGGACCCCAGCCTAGAATTCTAGTTCCTTTGCAACGGACCAACTTTCAACATACTAGATGTTTGGGAAATTTTGTGTATGTGTGTGTTAAAAAATTTATATCTTTCACTTCTCATTCATTTGGGAAAAGAATTTCACAAGTATTAACAACTCAAGAAAGCAATTCATCTTGTAAAGATGATTTAGCAGAATAATTAGATAACTTGACAGAAACTAAATGACCATCCAAAAAATAACTGGTGACCAACCATGCAGAAGATTACATTCTTATGGAAAATGCTGTCTCTTCTGCTTAATCATAAAGATTGTGTTTGTTCCAGCTCTTTTCCCATAAATACAAGATGGAGACCACCTAGTTCAAATGGTCCGGGAAACTCTGGTCTTGCCTAGGGTCTTACTCAGCATGTAAGGTTCTTTAGAGTCCCGAGAAATTCTGGGGGTGATCCTGGAAACTAGATATTCAACGGAATGTCTAAGAAATATGTTTGGATTAGTATTTGTGACTGATCTTTGTTCAGTCCTAGAGCAGACTGAACTCTTTTAAGATCCTGTAAAGCAGATACATTCAGGCACAAACAATTCTGTCAGTCCATCTGGGACTTCTGTCTTCAAGACCGACCAAAACCAGCCCTGGTATTGTAGGTAGGAAGAGAAAGTCACTTTTACTTAAGTGGCAATTATCTTGCTTCGGAATTCCATCAACTTTTTTTTTTTTTCCTGTTGTAGTTGTTGTGGTTTCCAAAAGATCATCTAACAGAATGAGGTGGAAATCCACTATCACTTTTATTTTCATAATAATAAGTAGGCCCCTGAGAGCCCGCAATGTGCTAGGATTTACATCAGTGTGTGTTTATTATGGGTACTAAAACTATACAGTATTTCTAGCTCATAAGTGCAAGGTAAAGAACTTAATACATAGTTTCTCGACGCATTGTTTTCTTTTAAAATGTACTTTTTCCCTCTTCCCTGAGACACTTTCATTAAACTATTACCAATTCTTTCCCTCCCTTGTCCTACTGCTGAATCCACCCTGACAATCCCTGATGCCAGGTCACTCCAGTTACCCAATTCTCTCCGTGACCATTATCTTTCCCTGTTCCAACAAAGAAGCCAGAACAAAAAAAAAAAAAACCTCTCTTAACCCTTCCTTTCCTTTTATGACCAAACACTTTCTGTTCTTTTTTATCAGCTCACGGAAACCACCTGCTCCCCCAACGCACAACCAATCTCATGGAACTGCTCAGAATTCACCAGTGCCTTCCTTATTGTCATATGAAGTGTCATCCTCTTAGTCCTTATGCTTGGGGACACTGATACACACATCATCTTGAAACCTTCTCCTGAAACTCACAGTAATATCTCGGTGGCAGAACTTTCTGTGTCTTTTTGCCAATTCTTTTTTTTTTCTACCTATATCATAAATGCTGGCTCATGGCCCAATATTTAAAACTCTTTTTCTTGACTACATGATAATCCTAGGAAAATATCATTCACTACCACTGTATTAAATTTTGATAATTCACAAATGTGTGTGTGTATCATGTTTTTTCTAAACTCCAAGCCTCAATTTCCACTACCTCAAACTGACCAGTTTGTTAATTCCCATCCCTCGCCCCCGCCCACCCCCCGCCCCCAGAACCAGACATGGTTCAAGATCAGAAAGTAGGTGTCATCCTTCATTTTTCTCCTCGCAGCCTCCCCGGATTCCAGCCATTTGATGCCCCAGTCCCAGTGCTCTTATCCGAAGCAGCTTTTATCCTCCTCACCTGTCTCCTTTGCTTCTCCCCTGAGCTGGGTCCTCAGTCATTCTTTGACTGACCTTTTTTCAAATACCCCTCTTACTGCTTCAGCTTCCATTCTCACACCCAGCCATCCTCCCTCCAGCTACCGGAGTTAATCTTCTAAAATACAGCTATTATCTTGTCATCCTTTATGTAACATTTCTATGGAATCCTGTTGCTATAAAGTTGCAACTTCTCCTTAGAGGTTAGTCAGGTCCTTCCCAATTCAAGGGCTGCGTAAATATCCAACCTCTCGTCTATCTTCCCCCGGTAGTTGGTATACTCTGGTCACACTGAACTATATCTTTTCTTACTTCTATGCCTTTAACTCTGTTTTTCCTTCTCCCTAGAATTTCTTTCCCTTTTCTGCCTAGCAGGCAGACCCAACTCAAAACTCACCTTTTCTATTTTTCCCTGATGCTCCCCTCCCAATCGCTGCTGCACATGTGTCTTCCTTATATGTCTCTTGAGCTCAGCACCTTTATTACCATCATTATTTGTTTTCAAGCCTGTCTCCCTGCTCTGCAGGAAAGATGCCTCAGGAATCATCTCTCTAGTTCCATAAAGTACACATCTGACATATGTATATTAAAATGCATAGACTATAAATGTGTTCAAAGAATCCCCAATTTACATTTAATTCAACTTCAGCGTGATTGAGTAGCAGTTGAAGGGCTTTGAAATCTTTCCAAATTTAACTTTCTACTCCAACGCAAAGGGGACTTTCGCTAAGTAATTACAACTTTTCCAAGCTCTGCAGCTGTATGAGCCCGATCTTAACTGACTTGTTCAATCGGAGTTACAGTTAGCAGGATTCAAGAACAAGGCTTGCTGGTTTCTACCACTATATTTTTGTGTACTGAAATCCATTTCAGCCCCCTGTTGACCTATTCTATGTCTTATTTGCCCATATTTAAAAAAAACTTGCATAATAGTATCAATACACATTAACCATCATAATGAGGTATTATAAAGTTCAACTCATCCCTTATCTGTAAATTCCTCTATAAAGAAAAATAAGTTTATGATGCAGAACCTTCATCTTGATTTCTGAAAACTCTAATGATAACTCTGGAAGGGAGAAGGAGTGTCCCTCTATATAGTTGATATTTTTTGATTGCTTGAAATAGCCTCCATCTCAGAAACTGCTGGTAAGTCTGCAGCCCCATCTACCATCCCCCACTCTCTGCTTAAGTGTCTGAGAGCCTCTGAGGGTCACAGTCTCCACCTTGGACCTTAGACGGAAGCCTGTCTTCAAGAAAGCACCAATGAACCGGACAGAGCTTTGAATTCTGACTCTGCTGCTTCACAGCTGGCTCCTCATCTGTAAGAGGGGGACTATACTACCAACTGTAACAGATCACTTTGGTGAGAATTAAATGAGCTCACGGGAGTCGTGTCCAGCCTACAGGAGGCGCTAGAGAAATGGCACCTCAATTGGTCATCAACTGTCCGCTGACTTCCAGCTGCTGTTGCTCCTATCAGACATCTCTGAGTCCAGGCCAACTTTACTAAAAGAAGCATTTTGCCAAAAGGATAGGTGATTTTTTTTTTTTTTGCCATTCAGTAATGACTGAATAGGTAATTCTGAATTACCCCAGGCCATTGGCACTTAAGGCTACAAAGAATAAGTAAAGCTAATGAAAATCAGATATTTTTATGGATTTGAAGTTTTCACCACACTGCTCCTAATTCACCTCCTCTCATCATCCCTTTCTGGGTTTTCTGTAGGACAGATGACTCTTCACTGGCTCAGTGGAAGGCAGCAGAGGGAAAAAGGAGGTAAAAAAGGAAAACTAGTATTTGAATGAGTAGAAGATTTTATAAGTAGAATTCTAATTCTAATCACAAGATTCCTGTCCCCTCGTTCACACACCCTGTATGATCCCCTCTTCTTGAGTACGGGGAGGGGGACCTATGGATATTATGGGTTATGGCTCCTGTGCTTAGGTTATCAATCAGTTGACTATGAGTTAATCCAGAAGGTGGGTCTGACCTAATCAGGCGAGTCCTTAAAAAGAGGGTTGAGCCTTTCCTGAAGAGAAAGATCATCCTACTGACTTTGAAGAAGTAGCTGCCATGTAATGAGTGGCCTCTAGGAGCTTAAAGCAACCTTGGCTGACAGCCAGCAAGAGAACAGGGACCTCAGTCCTACAACCACAAGGAACTGAATCCTGCCAACAGTGTTGATGAGCCAGGAAAAGGACCTGAGCTCCAGCTCAGAACACAGCCCAGTTGATGGCTTGATTTCAGCCTTGTAAGACCCTAAGCAGAGGACCTAGTTACACCCTGCCCAGACTTCTGGCCGACAGAACTGGGAGCTGATAAATGAGTGTTGCTTTTGGGTGCTAAGATTGGGGTGATCTGTTACAGAGCAATAGTAAACTAATGCAGTTATAAAAACATCTTAATTTATACAGTGCTTTAGAAAGCAGATATCGAAGGAGCTGGAAAATGACAAATGGGAAGAAAGTCTGGAATCTGCAGTGACTCTCCCTGCTCTGCCACTTCCTAGCTCCATGGATTTGGGGAGTCACTTAACTTCCCCAGCCTTAATTTTCCTTGTCTGTAAAATGAAGGGCTGAATGATGGACAAGATGCCTCCAAGGTGCTTTTATATTTTACATCCTTAGATGATAAAACTTTTATTTTTTGAGAGGATAAAACAAGGCACATGGGGAAGTAATGTAGAAACTTTCACAGATGGCAGCTCAAACCCAACTCTGAAATCCTAGCTCCTCTATTTGTAGACCATCCTGTCTCCAACCCATTCTCTGAGTTTCAGCCAGACTCACAGGCATTAAATGGACTCCAAGAAGGTTTATAAACTTCACCCACAGGTCCAAAGGGGATCTGAAGAATTGTGGCTATTTTCTATTTTTGGAGGGTAGGGGTTTGTTTTTATTTCTCACAGGGAGATTTTTGGTATATGTTTTCTGCCAAAATAATCAGTAAGATAAAGCACCTGCCATGGAGATGAATGCTATATAAACTTTGATGTGCATCCATGGTGGACATAAAAAATTTCTATAAATAATAACAATTTAACTCAAAAATATATCACAGCCTAAGGATTCTTTAGAGAAATGTGTATATGTTCCTAAGGAAGGTCCATGGTCCTGAAGAAGCAAAATTTTTGGCATGGATAAGAGAGACGTTTAACAGAGCTGTTTCTGCTCTAGTACATAAGTTTTTATCTGTTGACCTGTACAAATAACCCAAATGGAAACTTCTTTATGAGACAGAAAAGTAGAGTGAAATGTTTCAAGTCCACAATATCATCTGGAATGAAATTATAGCTGTGTCGTTTAGAAAGTGGTTCCTTTCAACAAGATTTGCCATGTTACTATGACTAGAAGAATTTATCTCCTTTTCCCAAATTTATTAAAGCATAAAACACTTCCCTAAAGCCACTTTGGCTCAAACGTGTTTTTCAAGGAAAGTTGTGGTATGCATCAACTAACTCCAAGAAACCAAAGTAATCTAAAATTTTCAAATCCTGGAACAATCTCAAAAGGCTCAATAATAGAACATGCTTTAACTCAGCTCACAGATTATCTACATAGGCAACATAGAATGGATTCTGAAAGACCACAGTGAGCCTGATTTTGACAGACTGAACCCCAATGCTGAAGGAAATGTTGGAAGTGAGATCTGGGCTATCCAGTTTGGTCTATAGACATTGATGAAATTGTCTACTCAATCAGACATCAATGTTTTTGTAGACAGAGTATCAAATCATCAATAAAGGCCATTCATGAAATATCCCTAGGTGTTTTAATGGGATGATGGAGCTGATATTTAACTGGACTTATATGCCTCTAATCACACTTCCCCGTGTCTTGAAAATATCTGCAAACTAAGGTGGAAAATGTGAAACCAGTAAAACTTAGGCTTCATGACTCCATACTTGCAGGAGTCCCTTCCAAGGGCTGTAACTAATTTTGTGTTACTAATTTTTTCTTTTTTTTTTTTTTTTCAGTCTGTGCCATGTGGCATGCGGGATCTTAGTTCCCTGACCAGAGATCCAGCCCCCTGTACTGGGAGCACAGAGTCTTAACCACTGGACCGCTAGGGAAGTCCCAATTTTTTTAAAAGGACCTCCAAAACTAACTCCTCTTTAAAGGAGACTGTAAATACAGTTTGAGGAAAATAGTAAAAAGGCAGACAAGTTTAACAGTTAGGGTTTACCATATTGACATTGGACTAAATAGTTGGGTTTTTTTCCTTACTTTTCAAGTCATGGGTTTTGCATGATCAACCCCGAATGATTGAGATCATCCTCCTATTCTCACTTCAGAGAGCATCTCTGTTTGCCACGCTTTGAGCACATGGGTTTGTAAAGCTCATTCAAGAGTTTCAGGGTAAGGGGCACATGGCTGACAAAGGGAATAGAGTGATTTGTACCTGTTATGTTGAAAATATTTGATGGGTGATGAATGAGCCTATTTTCTAAAGTGTTCAGTTAATTAACTGTTCAATTTTGATAGATCCTAACCCTAATATTTTTCTCTTTAAAATTGCTAAATGTATTATTTTTAAAACAATTATTTTGGGGTAGAGTTAAGTGAAGAATGCCAATGGTAATAAAACAGTATTAATTCAAAAGAGATCGTGCCAGCTCTACATGATTCCCTGGTTCTTTCAAAGGAGGAAGATAACACAAGTTAATCATTCAAGTTAAATTAACTAAATTAATCTAGTCAAAACATTTAACTTGTCCAATGCAGACCTAGCCTAAAATTAGGATATAGAGGTATTTTATAGCTACATGACGAATCCAAATCACGTTAATCTTACTTAAATTTCTAGAGTTTCATATCCTGATTACATGTTATTTCCAAACAGAGTCTAATATTATACTTTCAAGGTCAAGCTCTTAACAGCAGTAATGGTTTTTTGTTGTCATTATGGGTAATGACGTCTTCAAGCGTTATTATCATAGGAAATTGCGTATTTCTGTTGTTTGTAAACATGTATTTATATATACACAAGACAACATTTGTTATTTCTCCCAATGCTGTGGATCTAAACTACGAAAGATCAAGAAAAAGTGTTACTATGTGGAAATAGAAACAGGTTTTTTTTTTTCAGGTTTTAGAAAAACATCAGCAAGCCATGCCAACATGTAGTAAATTAAGACATAGGTTGTATCTACAAAACACCAAAACATACAAATGAAAATGAAGAAAAGAATTAGCAACTTAGAGAAATGTTCTTCCTAGACTATGGAAATTATCTGCAACTTTTGCTTTTGGGGGAAATTTTTTTTTAACTTATGCAGAAGTAATTTACTTCTTAAGGCATTATAAAAATAAAATTTTAGCATAATCTTGAAGAAATCATATCTAATCATGAAATGAAAATTTTGTTGGGAGACCTTCCACATCCAAGCCTTTAAAGACAATTCTTCATAAAATTTCTATTAATATATGATCAAGTGAGCCTGCCATGAGTTACAAAAATAAAGATTCTCTTTGTAACCGAAGAGAAATTGGGATGAAAATAGCATAATCTACAATGTCGATGATAATTTTTAAAAATGATATATCTTAAAGCACATGTTTCTAAAAGAGAAATTCTAATACCATTATGAGCAGCTTGATAAATACAGCTGTTTTCATCTTACTTAGAAAAAACTCTTTTTCTCCAAGTTGGTTTAATTGCATTTCAAGTGAAAACGTGTTTTGTTCTCATTAAGCATCATTTTAATTTCTGACAGGAAATCACAGGCACTTTTAAATAACAGCACCTTAACTGCAAGGACAGTTAAAGAAAAAAGCAAACATTTTGAAAACATTTGAAACACATATTAGCTTCAATCAGGCAGATAGTAGAACCTTGGGAAAATTTCTGGTTTATAAGAAAAGTGGGTATAAGCCAAGTTAGCTTGTGGACGTATTTGAAGAATCTTTGATGATCTTTGGTAAACACAAGATCTGATTAAACCATATTCCTAATAAATATTATTTCTTGAAATTTTAGCTGAGTTGCTGATACACAATTGAATCAAGGCTCTGCTTGTCTTGTGTATATATATATATATATATATATATATATATATATATGCTCTCTGAAAAAGAAAATGTTTGTTGCTTGCTATGATAATTGATTAGTGATAGAGCAACCACACATTCTAGTAGGCCGGGACCATCTTGATTTATACCTGTGGTTCAGGTATAATTACTAATAGCACCTTTGTTCACTCTCAAACAATCCTTGTATTGGCCCATAAATTATAGTCACTCTAGTTATAAAGTATTTTTGTTTAAGGAATTTTCTTTATTTTTGGTCATCACTAATGTAGCATTGACTTGTATCCCAGGTATTGTGCTAAGTGTTTCATATGTCACTATGTCATTTAACATTCAGAATAATTCTATGAGGTAGGTCTTATTTTTCACTTTATCACTTTTAGATGCATAAATTAAAGTTGAGAATTTCAAAATTCTATACTTTAAAAAGTTACCTAAGACTGTGTCTATGCAATACCCTTAGTAATACTAAAACCATTTCAAAAGTTTTAAAACGTTTTAGGTATTTGAGCATGCAATATCCTTTTACACTGCCCCAATAACATTTGAAAATGGATTTTTTAATTCAACTTGCATAATTTCCCTTTTTAGATTCTTCTTTTATAACGTTGGCTGAAAATCTTTGGCAAAGAAACAGTAAGAAACTTCGCTTTTCTTATCTATATTATCAGAGCAATCTCTCCTCTGAATGTAATTAATGTTTAATTGCTTTTTAGGAAAAAAAAGGAAAGTAGAAAGAAACATAAAAATAGACAGAATACAGTGATTTTCTTGGAAGTACTTATAAGTGACTGGGGTTTTACTCTCCTTAATTAGGAAAACTTCCAGCAGATGAAAGGGTATTTTCAATTTCCTTCTTTCTCTCATTCTCTCCTTTTTTCTAGATTTGTTTTTCAGAATTTTCACTGAAATGTCATGGTTAGTACTTTCCTGGTTTTCTCATTTCCACTAAATCACAGATAGCATTTCCCAAATACAACTTTTAAGCCCCAAATACCCAATTGCTATTAATACATAATTTGGTTTGGGGATATAAAAATAATTACTCACTAGAAGTAAATGCCTAACTTTTACTAAGACAACTTTGCACAATCTCGTTTGTGAATCTGGTTACCAAAAAACTCTGTATGTCGAATGGGGATGGAATTGAGGGGAAGGGGATATGAATGGAGATATACATCAATTCTAATTGAGAGACTGGAAGACTATATGATGATCAAAGTCATTTTCAGCCTAGAAATTAAACATCTTAATTTATTGTTGAAAATGGTGTTTGGAAGTATCGGCTCTAGACTATTCTATAAAGCTATAGTTATCACACTTAAGTGTCAGTCAATTATTTAGTGGACTAGTCTGTCTCCCATGTTTCTATTCAAATTGCAAACTGAGGCCGGGATTGGAGTAAGCCATACAATTCTCCACCAGAAAGATTTCAGTGAAAGTTATACAGGAACCAGTCACATGGTGAATTAAAGCCATGATGTATTCCAGCTCTTTATTGTATATTCAATTGGTGGGGGAGCGAGAACTACTCTAAAAAATAGCAAAGATAAAAAGAACCACATGACAACCTATGAGTAGCATTGCTATCACTAATTCAGGTCTTAAAAAATCAACTTCTATTATATATATAATATATATATATAACATATATTTAACATGTATATATGTTGTCATATATAGTGTAAATATATATATACACACACATATATATATATAGTTATACTCTATGATTAACTGGATGCAAATGACTAGATATAAATAACTGGATACGTCAAGGTTGCTTGCTTGAGAAAGCAGTCTCCCAGGTGCAATCCTATCTAACAATTTGTTCACATAGTCAACACTTAACTGCATACCTACTATGTACCATGCTTTGTTCTGGATTACAGGGACACAGGGTGAGTGAAACGAAGCACTATACTCATAAAGCAATAAACATTATACTCGGGCAATAAACAACTAAACTAAATGTATAACCACAGGCAATACTTTCAAGTGGTCACAAGTGAAAATCACAACAGTGAAAGGGGGTAGAGAAGAGCAGAGGGTTGGCCATTTTACACAGAGTGGTCAGGGAAGTGTTCCCTCAAGAGGTAAAAGTTAAGGAGAGACTTCAGTGATGCTCAGAAGGGAGTCATGTTGGGATCCAAGGGATAAGCAACGCAAGTGAAAAGCACGACAGTAATATATAGGTCCTAAGGCAGGAATAAGCTTTGATGCGATAGAGGAAGAGCAAATGTGCCAGTGGGGCTAGAGCAACATGAACAAGGGGAGGGTGGTAGAAGATGACCCATCTTATGGGCCTGGGAGACCACGGGAAGAAATTTGAATTGAACTCTAAGTGCGTGTGAAGTCATCAGAGGGTTTTGTGAAGGAGGATGACATAATCTGATTTATACTTTTTAAAGACAACTCCAACTACTACATGGAGAACAGATTGTAGGGGGAAAAGAGTGGAAAGAGAAAGACTAGTTAGAAGTTAATTATAACTATCCACTTGAGAGACAATGGTGACCAAGACCGAGTGACAGCAGAACTGGTGGGAAGTGAATGGATTATGCATATCTTCTGAAGGCAGAGCTGGCCAGGTCTGCTGAGTGAGAATTGTACGTGAGTGTAAAGAAAAGAAGAGAAATGAAGAAAGGCTATTCGACTTTCACCTGAACAACTGCGTAAAAGGTCGTGACGTGTTGAAATGGGGACCAATTGGGACAGAGTGGGATTTGGTGGGGAGGGGAGACAAAAAAAAAAAAAGTCAAGAATTCTGCATTAAGTTGTTAAATTTCAGATGTCTGTAATTCCAGGTGCAGATCCCAATTGGGTACTGTCTGGAGCTCACAGGAAAGGTTGGAGCTAACTATATAAATTTGAGAGTTATCAATACATAGATTTAAAGTCATGAGACAGGGACTTCCCTGGTGGTCCAGTGGTTAAGACTCTGTGCTCCCAATGCAGGGGGCCAGGGTTCGATCCCTGGTCGGGGAACTAAGATCCCACATGCTGCAACTAAGCTCGTGCGTGCCACAACTAGACAAGCCCACACGCTGCAACGAAGACCCAGAGCAGCCTAAATAAATAAATAAAAATTAAAAAACAAAAATAAAGTCACAAGACAGGATTTCTTAGGTAGAGTGTGTAATTACAGGAGGAGAGGATTGCAAATGGAGTCCTGTAGCTTTCCAACATTTAGAGATCAGGAAGAAAAGAGAAAGCAAGAAGAGGAATCTGAGATATAAAGACAAGGAATTGAGGGGGGAAACCAGAGAGGTGAGGTATCCCCAAATTCAAGGGAATAAACTGCTTTAAGAAGAGATGGAGTCTCAGGATAGTTCATTGGATTTTGCAAGGTGGAGGTCACAGTTGACCTTGACAGGAACAGTTTTGTTGGACTTCCAGTTAGTAATGGGGACTTGGACCCACGTGTTCATCACCTATGCATGCCATGCCAGGCAAACTCTAAGACAGCTCTCAATCTACCTCCTGGTATTTACACCCTCCTGTAATACACTTACCTTGAGTGAGTGCTTCTATCCAACAGAATGTGGCAAAAATGATAAGATGACACTTCTGTGATTAGGTTACATAAAATAGTGATTTCCATCTTGCTAGCCGACTCCATTGCTGGCTTTGATGAAGCATGCTGCCATATGGAGAGGACCATGTGGCAAGGGACTGAGGGTGACTTCTGGCCAACAGTCACTAAGGAGTGGAGGCTCTCAGTTCAACAGCTCATAAGAAACTGAAACTCCCAATCATTAGCCAAGCATAGAAGAGGATGCCCTTGAGCCTTTCCGTGAGACCCCAGCCCTGGCACGCACCTTGATTGTAGCCTTGACCTTGAAGTAGAACAAGCGAAGCCATGCCAGAGCAATCCTGACCTACAGAAATTCTAAGATAATTAATGTGTGTTATTTTAATCTGCTAAATATGTAGTAATTTGTTACAAAGCAATAGATAACTAATACACTTTTTGAAATGCCACTAAGGTGAGGGTAAGGAAAAGAATAAAATGGGTATTAACCCACAAGGAAAGGAAAGAAAAGCTAGAAGAGATAAAAGTAAGTAGATAAGATATATCCAACTTTTGTAAGATGGGAAGCTGATGGATTTGTAATAACTAACTTAGTAAAGCCACAAAAGCTGTTCCTATAAAGGAGAAAACCAATGAAAGGAAAATGGGTCCATGCTAAAGAACTACAGAAAGGCTCTGGAACAGGAAGCATCAGGTACACAGGAAGTTAGGGAGAAAGGGGGGCAGTGTGGTACTGAAAACAGAAGGACTGAATGAATGAAAGTATGAGTTAGAAGCATTTAGATACACAGGTCTACTCCAATACCTCGAGTAGCAGATAAATCCATAGCCTAGAAGAAACTTCGAACAGTTCTTCAGTCAAGTTTTCTGTGATAAATCCACCTGTACAGCCCAACTATAGCTAAATATTAGGATTAAATTTTTTGGTGGAAAAAACGTTTCTTGGTTAAAAATAGAAGTTGAAAACCCATGATTTTGATGGTAATTCTGATGGAATGTGCAAGTGAAATTCTATGTGGGTAGAAGCGGAAGACAATTACTAGCCCAGGTTTGTAATCATAAGCTTCCAAACATGCATTGTCTGGGAATCGATGGGAGAAACACAGAATAAATAGAACACATGCGTGTGACATGATGGGAGAAGGAGTAAAAAATTACTCTGGAGTTTAAAGATTGGGTAACTAAGAGAACTGAGCTTCCATAATAGAAGCTGCTGAATTTGGTTTTAGACCCTTGGACATTGAGATACAGGACTTCAGCTGGCAACTGGAATGCTTTTTGTTTCATACCATGAGAAAGACTTCAGATCTAGAAAAATGATAGGAAAAATATCCTTAAGGACAAGCATGTAGAGACAACTTAGATGAAAAAAATCCCAGGGAATAGAACCCAAGAGAGAGAAAGAGGGGTAATCAGGAAGGTAAGGAGACAATCAGAGGAGTTTGCTATCAGAAGAAAGAATTTTAAGAAAAGGGAGGTAAGCAACGTTAATCATTGCTGAGAAAGGAAGAATAAAAAACTGGGGGAAATTCTTTAATACAGAAAAAACTTGGAAAAGTTTGATGTAGGGTACCATGGGGCCGAGATAAAAGGAAGAGGGGAGAATGATGAAGAAAAGGAAACATGAATATAGATCTCCTGTTCTCAAGCCTTTTTTATCTCAAAACTCCTTTTCACTCTTAAAAGTATTCAGGACCCCCAGAGAGCTTTTGATTTTGTGGGTCATATCTACCAGTAGCTATGACCAGCCTACTAGAAAGATAGATAGTATCAGCCTACTAGATAGATAGTACCAGCCTACTAGAAATTTAAAATGAAGGAAGACATTTTCAAATTTTTTTTTTTTTTTTTTTTTTTTTTACGGTACACAGGCCTCTCACTGCTGTGGCCTCTCCCGTTGCAGAGCACAGGCTCCGGACGCGCAGGCCCAGCGGCCATGGCTCACGGGCCCAGCCGCTCTGCGGCATGTGGGATCTTCCTGGACCGGGACACGAACCTGTGTCCCCTGCATCAGCAGGGGGACTCTCAACCACTGTGCCACCAGGGAAGCCCTCAAATTTTTTAATTCATTTAGAAGTAACAATGCTGGCTCCATTATATGTTAACATAAATAACATCATTTTATGAAAATATAACCACATTTTCCCAAATAAAAATAATTTTAGTGAGAAGAGAGCTTTCGTTTACAGTTTTGTAAATCCCTTTAATGTCTGGCTTAATAGAAGACAGCAGGATGCTCCTATCTGCTTCTGCATTCAGTCTGTTGTAATATTTTGTTTTGGTTGAAGTATATGTAGAAAATCTAGCATCAAATGGATAGGTTACAGAGGGGACTTCTTGAAGAGTGTCAGGACCCCTAGAGGTCCTCTAACCATGTGTTGAGAATTGTGATTTAGGGAACTTCTTTGAGAAATTTAACAATGAAAATAGACCAATTGGGTGGCAACTCAAGGGAGTGTCAGGTTTGAAGGAAGGATTCTGAGTTCATTTGTTTTTAAGAATAAGGAAAACCTAAGGATGTTTGTAAGTCCAATGGAAGGGAAGGAGACAAGAAAGGGAAAAATAGAAGATGCAGAAGAGAAATGGTAAATCTCAGTGGATCCCAAGGTCCCAACGGAGGACAGAAGTGAAGGGATGGGGCGCAGGGTGGCAACTTTAGCCTTATAAAGAGGAGGTGCTAACTTTTCCTCCTGACACAAAAGCATGAGCAAGGATAAATGATTCCATAGAGAAAATCCATGGCAGTAAGAACATGGTAACTGCTGAAGATGAGGAAAGGTGAGCCATCTTCAGTCTTTTCAGCCAAGAATGAGAGAGTCATTTGTGAAAAGTGAGTAACGTAGGAGCAATACTGGAGACTTGAGGAAACATGGCTGGGGTGGGAGTGGGGTTAAAAAGAGAGAAATTATAATCGTGATTAGATGAGCAGCATATGTGGAGATACACAGCAAGTGCTCGGTCCATAAGGAGTGCCCATGAAATGTTCTCTTTAAATAAACGAAAGGGCATTGAAGAGGGGTTCTCAGTGGAGGACACCAGGCAAGGTAGCATGACTCTTTGGTGATCTTGTTAGTGGCTGAAGTCCAGCACAGCTGGACACACTTCTGCTTCCTTGGGGTGACTTCACAGACTCTCGCTGACGTGGAGCAAGCCCAAGTCACATGGGAAATATTCACAAGAGAAAGGGACCTCTGGGTTTGTCAATAAAACATGATCCTGTAGTGTGTTCTCATCTTCTTCTTCTGAACATAATTCGAGCAAGCACTATACTCATCTGTCACTTATTTCAGGAAACCTCTTTCCAACTGTCTGTCATGTATTTATCTATTTAAAAATTTTTTTATTTTATATCGGAGTATAGTAGATTAACAATGTTGTGTTAGTTTCAGGTGTACAGCAAAGTGATTCAGTTATACATATACATGTATCTATTCTTTTTCAAATTCTTTTCCCATTTAGGTTGTTACGTAGTATTGAGCAGAGTTCCCTGTGCTACACCATAGGTCCTTGTTGGTTATCCATTTAAAAAATAGCAGTGGGTACATATCAATGTCATATATTTATTAATATGTCTTACCTAGAGAAGTAGGAAGCTGGAGGTAAACTAAAGGAGTTTTTCTAACTAAAACGAATTGGGCACACCCAGCATCACTTTCAACTGAGAGGGTTAAAGGAGCCATTTCATTCCACATCTTCTTTAGAAAGCTATACTTGAATCCACTTCCTTTGCTTTAGGAATAGCTAAGGCTCTCATCCTCCTAAAACGTTTTCACTCAATTTAAATCTTTGAAGCTATCATTTTTCTCTTCAATACCTGACTTTGCTTGAGATCATTAATTCATAATGTTAAACAAGTTTTAAACTCACTCTTTGATTATTTCTCTCACGAAAATGAATATTAATATGTCTTCTCTGTCTTTGATTTTTGTTTTCCCAATTTATTTTGTTAGGTAAACACATTAAAGTTCCCTCTGTATTGATTGCTTTCCATGGGGGCAATGAAGAAATAGTCAACTTGGTTTGATTTGCACTGTTATTGTTCTATCATGGGCTTGTTCCATAATGAGGAATAAGGATTTCCAATCTCAGTGCCTTAACTTCTGCATTTACAAAATTAAATATTGGGAAACTAAGCACTGAAAAAGCAGAGTATAATAAATCTATCTGATGCCAAAATCAACCAATCATTTAGATTTTCCTAATTTTTTTAATTTTAGGGTTATAAAGACAAATTAACAACAAACCCAAAGGGTATTCTACGGCCATTTGCCTTTACTGCCATACAGCTATAGCCTATAATTACATTTTCAATAAATATCCATAGGACTTAATATTATATAAAAGAGTAAAAAGAATAAATACTATTTATTCATCCTTACTGTATTGCTGGCACTGTGGTGAGAGGTTTATATACATTATCCCATTTTAATTTCACAACAACCCTATAATATAACTACCATTATCTCCAGTTTACGAGTGAAGATCTTGACCTAAGTAAGTTAGCCAAGTTCACACCAATGCTGAGTGGCTGAGTTCTAGCCCCTTCTATTATACACTCCATTACACTGCTTCCATTTTTATTCTTTAGACTATAACTCCTGAAGATCGAAGAATTGTGTGTACCTGTGGGCTATACACATGTGCATGGCAAACACTGAATAAAAAGAACACTTGTGAAAATGCAAGAAATGTAGGTAAAAGTCTACCCCATTTGTACTTTGCTTCTGTGTCTCCAACACACAAGAAATCCCGGTTCCACAAACAAGGAAATACAGGTTTGGGGGAACTGACAAAGTCACTTTGATGAATCAAGGTCACAAAAAATTCAAGCTTATCTATCACAGATTTCAAATCTCTTTGAGTAAAACTTCTGCTTGGCTTGGTTTTGATTTGATCTTGGAAGTCTCCTGTGTTATCTGAAAGAATGCTCTAGGTGTCCTTTACATCATCAGATAATTTAGAATGTAGTAAATGCAATAACACAGTACGTGAGCCACAGTATTTTTAGTTTTTCTTAGGCTTCCTCAGTGGAAATCTGGTTTGTGGAAATCTCTATCCAAATCTGAAAACGTTTCAAATCCCACATGAAGTTCCATTATTATGATATTTTCATAAATATTTTCTGAAACCATTTGCTTCTACAAGGTAATGCCTCCCTCCCCCCCAAAAAATTTATAAATGATACATTTAGCTTAATGAAATCTCAACCTTTAATTGGTGGCAAGAGTCATCCAGCAGATGTACAGTCATCCTTCCCTATCCAGAAGGGTTCTGCATCTGAGGATTCCACCAACCATGAATTGAGAATATTCGGGGGAAAAAAAATTCCAGAAAGTTCCAAAAAGCAAAACTTAAATTTGCCATGTGCTGCAACTATTTACATAGCATTTACATTGCTTTAGGTATTATAAGTAATCTAGAGATGATTTAAAGTACACAGGGGCATGTGCGTAGGTTATATGCAAATACTTCACCATTTTATATAAGAGACTTGAGCATCCGTGAATTTGGGTAGGGGGTGATGGAGTGGGTCCTGGAATAGATCCCCTCAGATACCAAGGGATGATGGTATACATTTTATGAGTTAGTGAGTTTTAATGTTTAAGGTAAAAGTATCCATCACACAAACTGGTTCTAATTACAAAGCTACACCAAGTTTTAAAAACAGACAGCTCCTGCTTTCCTTTACAAGATTTTGAAACAATCCAGTTATCTCCAGGAGCTAAGTAATTCTCAAAACTAAATTAACTTTAACTTTGAAATAATAGCCAAATTATATGGCAATATTCAAGGGTCTTTTAGTGTAGGTCTATCTCATATCTGGAAAAAATTTTTCCAAGTCTCAAAAAATCTCATCAAGGGAGAAAGCAACATATTGCTATTGTAATTATAGCTTAATTTTATAATATTATTCATTAGTTAAAATGCCAAATTTTAAAATGGCTCATACGAAACTTATTTATGACTTAATAATGTACATTGTATTCAGTAGTAGTAGTTAATGCTCCTGAAAAAAACTAAACTCTCAGTGATGTCAACCAGATTTTTAATTATGTGCAAAGTTACTAAGGCCATCAAATCCTATTCATGTCTTTAGAGCTGACTTTTCTTCTTTTTAAAAAATTTCCTTACGCTAAATCAGACATTCTTCTTTTAACAAATAGAAGCAGTTTTTCACACCTTCTTGCCTTCCTATGAAACTTCTGCCTGTGAATTTTTTTCTCTCTGAATCTTCATGGTAACAGACTCTTCCTTCTATTCCCTTTTCATCTTTTCCTTATATTTTGACATCCAGGCCTTTTTTACTATACAGTGTTCCCCTGTCCTGAGTCCCATTTCCAGATATTTTTTCTTTTCTTCCCCTGTTTCTCTGTCTTGGATTTGTTCTTTGCTAGAGAACATGTAAAACAATTTGTGTTTATAAAGTAATATTTTAATACATTTCTAGTTTAGCTATCTTAGAGACAATTTAGTAAGTATACTGCATCAACCCAACTGAATATTGTGGAAAAGTATTGTGGGAAAGTACTACCAGTTAAAGAAATCTTGTCTCAGCTCTCCAATGGCCCCATATAAGCCGGCCCCATATAAGCCAACCCTATACATGTCACATGGCCTAGCACATCATTATATTATAGCCGATATGAGTCTATATAGAACATCTCTCTGTAGTTATCTCCCCAAATAAATCTCAAGCTTTTTTTTTTTTTTTTTTTTTTTTGCGGTACGCAGGCCTCTCACTGTTGTGGCCTCTCCCGTTGCGGAGCACAGGCTCTGGATGTGCAGGCTCAGCGGCCATGGCTCACGGGCCCAGCTGCTCCGCGGCATGTGGGATCTTCCCAGACCGGGGCACGAACCCGTGTCCCCTCATCAGCAGGCGGACTCTCAACCACTGCGCCACCAGGGAAGCCCAAATCTCAAGCTTTAAAAAAGCTATATCCTTAATCTCCCATATTTCACAGAGCTTGATATGTTAATATCCACACATTAGGAACACAATGCTTGTTAATGCAATTTTTGCCATTAATAAATAAATAAATAAATGCCTTTGAGAAATCTGTCTAAACACATTCTTTGTTTTCTTCTGCTGAAGCTTCTTACACTTAGTCCCGTCCCTCTCAAATGTGACCTTGAATACAAAATCTCCCTCTTCTAGCCTTACCCCACATGTACAACTTGGAACTTATATTCTGGATGAGGTACGAGTATTTAACAGGAGGGGTAAACTTAGTCTTTATTACAAAGGAAGGGTTTTTCAAGGAAGTGAGCTTACATGGAGACCTAAAAGATAAGGAGCACCTTCCTAAGTGAAGCGTAGGGGGAAAAGGACTCCAGACAGAAAACAGCAAGGGGGGTTAGTGCATTCAAGGAAAAGACGAGACGGCAATATGGCGGAAGAACGATGAAGTCACCACAGACTCCAGCTGCTAAGGGTAACCACACAGGCAGACCACGGCTCGCCTCAAATGGGGGGGAGCAGGCAGATGGGGGAACAGCACAGGTTTCAGCCGGATTTCCAGATCTTAGTCTGACCAAACATTACCCATTTTTACTTACAGAATTGTTCAAATATATTCCTATTGCCACAGAGCATTAACAGAGTCTCCTTCCAATCCAGTAGACAATTTGTCACGTATCACCGGGGTATAGTAGTTGCTCCCCAAATAAAACCACGAATTGCTGTTCTCGATCGATTCTCTGGTCACAACTAATGATAACTGATAACTCTCTCCTGAACAATAATAAAAACTGAACAACCAAAAATACAGTTTTATTTAAAGCAATGGGCTTATTAGTTACTTACATGTTAACAATAAAATTTTCAGTGTATCAAATTTATAAGCCTAGTCAAATCTTGAGCAGTCATCCACCACCTGACCCCAAATACTTGGCTTTTTCCTACATGTTGGGGTAAGCAAACATTAAATGATGCTTGTACATTAAAAAAAATACCCACATGCATTTATTTGGTAGTATTTGAAAATCCAGCTCATGAGTCAATAAAAACTGACAATGGTTTACTTTGCCAAATTTATGTAACCCATATTTTGGGATATAATAAAATTTTCCATACAACAATGATGAAAACATTTGTTGTATGATATATGCACCATATAAATTTAAGTATCCAATGTTTTTGAACATGAAGTCTATTAGAAACATTGGATCTCAGAAAAGATCAAATGATATTCACATATGCAAGTGCTTTGAAAATGGTAAAGCACTATAAAATATATCAAGTAAGGTATGAAAGTATTATATGCACACAATAGCAGAAACCAAATGTAACTGCGTGCAGTAGATGATGTAATGATTCTTATTTGTCTAATTTGCATTTTCAGAAAAGACTGTTCATATGTTACAACAGCAGCTAAGTTTACAACAATTTTTCTTTGTTCCTGGCAAACAAAAAAAGGTTAAGAATTTGCAGACAAGTCTTGGCAAAGAGATATTCTGATTCAGCTTTGCCAATCCCTGGGATCTAAAGTACGCAGCTGGAAAATGTATGTAGGTTATGGACTTGTTCAAAAATTTTTCAATTAGTATTGCTAATCAGTACAACAACATCTTCGGGTCATCAACGGGTCCTGAGGAATATGAAAATACTTCTAGAGCATTTGACACCCTAGCTGGTTCTTCCCATTCCCATTGCTATGCAGAACTAGGAAATAGGAAATAGGGAAATAGCATAACCAAGAGTTCCCTAGTCCATCTAAATATATCATCTGATTTGGAATACCACAACTTTGTACTGTCAGAGATTAACTGGACTATTTCCCCAATCACAAAGTTTTGTTTTCTGACCCCAATTTTCATTGACATGCATAAAAAAGCTGCTAATTTTATCCTCAGAAAAGATACAAACTTTTTTGTACCCGATGTTACTTCTGGCTGGACATGCATATCCATAGACCAAGCCTTAGAGATTCAAAGGGTGGTGTAACCGGAAAGGAATTTATCAATCATGTAATTGACCTACTACCCCATTAGACACATAAAGACTGAGCCCCAGGGAGGTATTTCTAGTCTAGCTATGTTTCTAGAACTTTTATTTAAAGTGACAAATCAACTGCTGTGGAGAAATGATGGCCTCATTTTTGTTTTTTTCTGAGGAGCTAAATGTTTCAAGAATTTTTCACTCTCCTTTCTCTTTTTCTTGCTTGCTCAGACAGGATATATTTCCTCTTTGTCAGCCTGCTTCACAGCCTCCAATCCTTTTGCCCCTTATATGGAAAGATACCACTTGCTTAAACATGTCGAGAAGCACAAATAAAAAGAAACCACTAAGAAGATTTAAATGTATATCTTATATGTAAATACATAAAGCAGGTTCAGTAAACCAGCCAATACAAAGAATTAGCTAAAATAAACTATTATACAAAATAGTTGACCATGACCTGACATTATCCTCATGTCATTAAAATGGCCTTACACATACCTCTGTTTTTTACAGAAAGGTCGCAATATTACCGTCCCAAGTTTTCACATATATCTATCTTCATTTGAATTATTTTAAAACTAAAAGAAATAAAAGGAAAAGAATCTAGACCAAAATAGATACCCCAACACTATCTTTTTAAACCAGTTTTTCTATTTCTTTTTGCTCTTTTCAAGTTACAAAATAAATGCATGCTTATTATAAACAAATGCAAACAGCATATGACTATAAAAAAAAAAGAAAAATGGAAAATCCTCCCTCTAAAGCATCCTAATAATCTCTCTTCCAAAAGCATCCATGGTACATGGGAGGTAATACAGTATTGTGCTGAAGACTATAAGTGCTGAAATCAACCTGCCTGGCTTCAAATCTCATTCTGCCACTTACTAGCTGTGTGGTCTTGAACAAGTTAACTAGCTTCTCTGTGCTTCATTCACATCATCAATAAAAGGCACAAACAAAAGCACTTCCCACATAAGGTTGCTGTAGGGGCTAAATAAGATAAATGTACTCAGAAGAATATCTGGCATAAAGTGGATGCTCGATAAATGTCATGTATTATTACCAGGTCCTTTTGAAATGCAAACAAAAGTATAAGGTAAGAAGTAATCTAAAACTATAAAACACAAGAGAAAGTTTATCTGTCAATTCTATCTCAGTAAAACTGGGGGAAAAACCTACTACCACCACCAGCAGCAACAAAAAGCTATAAAAAAAAAACAGCTATTGAAGGAAACTCATAGAATCATAAAGCTATGATATAAGTCTACATTTCATCATTCTCTTACCTCAATGTCAAGTTTAGTTTAGTAAGTGATTACTAGTATGGCAAACTAGCTAAATTTAAGTCCTACATCAAAACCTTTTGATAAGTAGATATAATTTCTGAAGTCATTCAAATAAATTTTTTTCAATGAATTTTGAAGGTAATTCAAAATATATTGACTAAATATGTATTTGTATTTGTATCAAATAGAAATATCTTTCCAGCTAAATTCCGATTCCTCTAGAAGTATCTCCACTTTCCATCCTCCCTCATAATGCAGTGCCTTCTCTCCCACTTCTTACTTTTCCTGATTCCAGAATTATGAGGAAGGCCAGCTGAGGAGCTAAGAACCTGTGGTGTGGAATGACTGCTGCTCATGTTACTGCCACCCACTTGGCGTGTGCTGGGCAGTGAAAAAAGCATCACAATGTCCAGCACAAGACAGGAGCTTCTACCCTACTCCCACCCGACTGGTCCTGGCTTCAGCCGTTAAATCTGGCTTCCCAGAGGCCATAACATCACAGCATCCTCAGGCTGTGCTCTCCATCCAAGGTCACAGCTGCCTGCTCCTAACCTAATGCTCCCCAGTTACTTCTCATGAGCTCTGAAATTCCTTTAAAGCACACCTTTGCCTGTACAGAGCCTGTTTCATGTTAGTAGAATCTTGCCTCATTTAAGGGTCCTTAGTGTTCTGATTAATGAGTACATTGGACCGACTCAGACACAGCCATGCAACTCTACTGACAAACCCTAGTTTGGACACACTTGGGAAAGGTTCTGAGAGCCAGTTAATCTAAGAGGATTAAAATAATCTAACTATGGTTGCTCCTTTCACACTAAATACCTGTGCATAATCAGGGCTGTGAAACAGATCAGAAGTGTCTGGGATGATCTGAGAAAATAATAAGAAAATGTGTAATACTCCTGTAGTGTTAAAAAAAGAAGAGGCCTTCTGTGGTATTTCAGAGCTATAAGCAGCTCCTATCCCCTCATAATATACATGTTTCTCAGGAGTCTCTATGTCCCACAGAATTATGTGTGTGTGTGTGTGTGTGCGTGTGCACGTGTGTGTCTTGATGAGAACCAAGAATGCTGAGGTGGCATCATATAAGTTTGCCTTCTGATGTATTTGTCAACACAAGCCTGTTGTATGTCTTTTCATAATTGTTTGAACACATACGTCTCATTGCTCTGCAAACTGGAACAGTTTCCACCTTATCTGGTCTAGAGGGTAGAAATCTCAGTCCATAATTCAAAAATTAAAAAAATATATATACTCTCTTTTTCTCAAAGTTGATGTTATATCCATCATCTCTAGGACGGGTGAGAAAATTAACCTCAGTCTTCTCAGTCCTCTCAGGATCCTCTCCCCAGAGATATCTTTTTCCAGGGTACTGGGTGGATGGAACAGGGGCACAGCAGAGGACAGCCCTTGGTCCTGGGGTCATCCATCCTCCTTGGGTGCCAAGAAGAGACCATGTCTCGGCTTGTGTGGCCCTTAGGGTATGGTGGCCCTTGATGCTTTTGGGTAAAAACTTGAAGCTTTGTTGTGGCTACGGATGAAGGCATCAGCCTCAACAGAAACACAGCCATTTTTTTCTGGGGTCGCTCTTCCTGCACTTGTGTGCCGCCACATCCCCTCCCCCTCCCCCCTTCCTGCCAAGGTGAAGGTCCCTATTAACTAGGACCTTAGAAACTTGGGTGCCTTGCTGTCTTCTTAGCAGCATCACCCAAGAAGTGGAGAGCAGATTTTTCATTTCCTCTCTAAACATTTCTCTTTTTTTTCTCTTTGTCTTCATCTTATTAGAATCTCTTTTTTTAAAGCTCTGTGATAGTCATGTTCTTTCACCTGTTTGGCCAGGACAGTTTTTCCCAGCAGTTAGGAATCTTCTCTCTCTTCTGGGACCAAGCTTGAGTGGGAAGTTAAACCAAAAATAGAATCTCACAGGCCATGCTGGTTTCCTTCCCTCCAGCAATAATTTCAGGTTCTGAATGAAAGGAAAGTAAAAGGATCAACACAGATAAAAATGTTAATCTCTAAAGATATTAACTCCCACCACCCATAGACACATATCAACCTGCCAAGACTTCCTAAATAGTAATGACTTGCTAAGAAGATCGGCAGTAGAATGGTTCAAGGCAAGTGTATAGATGCATTTCCAGGACCCTCAAACATATCCAAAATGAGACTCCAAAGCTCATCTTCTCAATGAAACTTTCCTGTCTTCTCTTTTCCCTATTTCTATTAATAGAATCATCACACAATCAATCTACCAAGCTAAAAATGCTGGGGTCACCTTCAACTCTCTCTCCTCTCCCTTAATCTCTTTATATCCCTCAAACACCAAATCATCTCCAATTTAATTTGGTGGTGGCTTCCAAAGTCCTCTCACTCTATTCTGCTGCCACTGCCTTAATCCAGGCATCTCTGTTTTAAAGTCTTTAGTATTTTTTAGATTAAAAAGTAATATATGAATAATAGAAAGAATTCAAACTATTAACAAGCATAAAAAAATAGATGGTGAAAGTCTCTCAATAATTCTATATATCAGAATGACAACTGCTCCTATTCTGGTATATAAATTTTCCATATTTACATAGCCAAATACAAACGTTTGTTTTCACAAGTATAAGTTCACATTATATACATTGTTTTTTAACTTTAAAAAACCCCTTATACTGTGGACAGTTTTTCAGAGTAGGTTATATATCTCTAAAATTATTTTTAAAGGTTGAAAAGTATTATTTTGTTCAGCTATATCATAGTTTAATCAATCTCTGGATGGACATATTTGTTGCTACTGCATTGAACGTGATTCTACATATATCTTTGAACCCTTGGGCAAAGATTTCCAAAGGATTATTAAATACTAGCAAATTACCTTCCGAAAATGTTGTGTATTCCCACTGCAAGTGTGTTACTCTTTGACTGGACTATGGCAACATAATCTTAAGTGTTTTCTTTGTGAACAAATGCTCCCCACTCTGGTTTATCATTTTCACAGCCACCAAGAACAAAGTAGATCAGAACACTTCCCAACTTAAATGCCTCTGTCAGATCTCTGTAGTCAACAAGATGCAACTAACATTCCAATGGTGTTCGCAGACTGGCCTCAATCTACCATTTTAGTGTCTTTTTTATTTTTAAATTTAATTTTATTTATTTTTTTTTTTTGCGGGACGCGGGCCTGTCACTGCTGTGGCCTCTCCCGTCGCGGAGCACAGGCTCCGGGCGCGCAGGCTCAGTGGCCATGGCTCACGGGCCCAGCCGCTCCGCAGCGTATGGGGTCTTCCTGGACCGGGGCACGAACCCGTGTCCCCTGCATCGGCAGGTGGACTCTCAACCACTGCGTCAGCAGGGAAGCCCCTTTAGTGTCTTTTTTAGATATTGCCTCCTGCAAACGTTATGCTTCTATCACCCGGGACACTGGGAATTTGTTTGTGCTTCGAAGATTTGACACATACTCTATCACTAACCTGCTCTGCATTCCACTTCTTGAACCACCTACCCTCAATGTGAATTCCTTCTCTGCTTCAGAATTCAGTTCTGAATTTAATAGGCTGCGTGCTCCTTTCTTTATGTGTCCACAGTACTGACTTCGGACTTTGCCACGCACATATTTTCTCTCTCTCCTACTATACGGTAAGAATTTTGAGTATGAAAATTGTGCCAGGTTTATTTTTGGGTTTGCGTGGCCCCAAAGTAGAGTCTTTGTAATGAAGCATATATTTAATATAATGTTTGCTGAACAAATGAATGGCTGAATGAGTTGGAGGGTAACTAATCAGAGAATAGATAGAGTGATGTAGAATATACATCCTTAAAAAACTGCTCAAAGAATTGGGCAGCCCGAGCTCTTTTGCACCTATAACTGACCCTTTTCCCTACCTACACCATCAAAGGCATGATCTAAGTCTGGAAGTGCACCCTACCTTTCTTGATGCTTCTGGTGTGGCATCCTACAGAAAATAATGAAGCAGAGGGACCATGCTGATCTTCATATAAGAAGAGAACCTATCGGTCTAGTATAATTGAGACGAGTTGCACTAAAGGAGCCAAGGTCACCCTGAGGGGGATCAGAATAGAGATACCTTGCTTGATTGTGCTTTGCTTTATCGCACTTCGCAGATACTGAATTTTTTTTTTTTTTTTTTTTTTTACAAATTGAAGGTTTGTGGCAACTGTGCATGAAGCAAGTCTATTGGTGCCATTTTCCCAACAGCATTTGCTCACTTTGTGTCTCTCGGTCACATTTTGGTAATTCTCAGTGCTTCCAACTTTCACTGTTAATTGTATTTGCTATGGTGATCTGTGATCGGTGATCTTTGATGTTACTGTTGTGGTTGCTTTGGCATTTTTTAGCAACAACATATGTTTAAATGAAGGTAGGTATTTTGGGGGGGGGCATAATGCTACTGCACACTTAATAGACTGCAGTATAGTGTAAACTTAACTTTTACGTGCACTTGGAAACCAAAAACTTTGTGTGACTAGCTTTATGGTGATAGGTCTGGAACTGAACCCACAATATCTCCAAGGTATGCCCATATGCCACCCCAAAATATGCCGATTTGATGTAAGGATTCTTTTGAGCTGAGCATAATTGGGAATCAACAGATGTGGAAGGAATCCTCTGGCCACCCCTTATCTACCTAAAAGTAGGGTGTAAGTTTCCCTTTGAGGAAGGGTGCTTCCTATCCCCAAACCCCACTGCCTCTATACCAGGAAGAAAAAGTGACTCTTATCATCAAAGATGGAGAGCCAATACCAAGATGAGCTTGCATAAATGGATATTACCCAAAATAGCCCTTTTCTTCTGTGAGTTTCCCCCATATGTTACCTAGCCACTTCCCCATGTTTTATCAGCCCTTGCGGTCCAAATGCTCTCTCCTTTGTTAAGAAGGGTCTATAAGCCCCAAGTCTAACCTCTTTTTTGAGTTTTTCTTGTCCGTGAACTCCTATGCACATAAATATTAATAAAAACTCTGTGCCTTTTCTCCTGTTAATCTCTTTTGTTATTTTAATATGCAGGCCCCCATAAACTGAACCTAAGAGGGTAGAGGAAAAAAAATTTTTTTTAAGATGTTGGGGGTAGGAGTTTATTAATTAATTTTTGCTGTGTTGGGTCTTCATTTCTGTGTGAGGGCTTTCTCTAGTTGTGGCAAGCGGGGGCCACTCTTCATCGCAGTGCGCGGGCCTCTCACAATCACGGCCTCCCTTGCTGCGGAGCACAAGCTCCAGACATGCAGGCTCAGTAGTTGTGGCTCACGGGCCTGGTTGCTCCGTGGCATGTGGGATCCTCCCAGACCAGGGCTTGAACCCATATCCCCTGCATTAGCAGGCAGATTCTCAACCACTGCGCCACCAGGGAAGCCCTGGAAAATTTGTTTCCTCTCCAACTGCTCCTTTGCATGATCCTCCATCCTCAGATTAATAATGTACATCTATTAGTTCGCTGGTCAGCTATGTGTATAGCTTGTGATGTAAACCAGAGCTTGATGTGAATCCAGGTCAACTGTTTGTTACTAGAAGCTGCCTGGACTTGGATCTTTATGGTCTCCAAACCTTCAAATCACTAGTAGCAATATGGTAACCTAGGGTTAAGAAACCATAATTCCATTCAATTTTAATTCTCTAGTATTTTAATGTTATTTTAGATTTTAGATATTTCTGTTAAATTCCTTAAGATAAGACTCACAAATCAATTAGAAATATTAAAAATCATATCTGGGTTTCTGGTTGTGAAAACATGGCCTTTGAAGCACAAGACATGGAACCAAGATTCCATTCTTAATTCTGACTCAATAGCTGTGTGATTCTGGGAAACTTCCTAAAAGTCTCTGAACTCATTTCTTTTGCATAAACGGGGAATAAGAATTTGTATCTGCTTTACCTATGTTACAAAATTACAGTAAGGATCAAATGAGATGTCAGCATGTATTACTAGTCAAGTACTACATAGTACTTAGTTTTTAGCATGGAGAGAAAAGATTCTAGGCTTGCTGATTCTTTCCCAAGCTTATTGAATTTAACTTGAGAATTAAAATAATAATAATAATAATGCAAGTGGGTCCTAATATGCATGATCAAACATAAAAATAGACTGAGAAGAATTCAAATGAGGGGCAAACCCTAGCTGAGCCCATGTACTTTGGTCAACCATCTCGCCACATACACATCCTTTCTAATCTTAGATGAAAATCTCCTCAGCAATTTCTAAAGTGTTCAAGGTGGGCTATCTATGGTGGGCTAATCATATAAAAGTCAGCTCAGACAGAATAACAAAGCAATTGCTTTGCTAACATCTTGTACTTCGCTAAGGGAAGAGCTGGAGCAATAGGAACCTGTTAAGAAATTTGACATTGTGTCTGGGGATTTTTGCTAAAATCTTCAGGGCTTTTGTGACAAAGCTAAACAACTATAGTGAAGGATTTCATTCCCCTGTTACCTAGGACTATTTGTCCAGCTTAATATCATATATTTTTCTAAAACTCCTGGAGGAATCTTTTAAAATTGTTATAAAGCTACTGCATTCAGCCAGACCACTGCAGAGAGGTGATTCTGTTCAGAAATAACTGGCCAGATGCCGATCACCAAAAAGCCTTATTTGACAGGTCAAAGAAAGTAATCTGAGAAAAGGACAGATTGGCCCGTGAAGGTGCCTTTTCCCTGTGCTGCTGTGAAAATACAGAACCCCTTGTCACTATCAGCTATAATTATCAGTATTACCCACTGACTCAGTTTCAGTGTTGAAGCAAAGAACCAAAGGGAAACAATCAGAGCCACAGAAGCAATGGGAAATTTTGCATTTTCTTTTGTACTGTTTCTTATCTTTGACTTTGTCTAAGTTTACAACTCCTAAGGAGTATTTTACATATCGGCAAACCATTCCCCTGGCTAAGAACTATGTATATGCAGGACCGGAAGTACATACTTTGTAATTTTACACATATTATATTTGAAGCTTTGGAAACAGGAAGTATACAAAATGTACCACTAAGTTGAGGTACAGGCACATAGAAGAGCTAAAGAATTATACAGGGGTGGCGTGGTGGTTGAGAGTCCGCCTGCCGATGCAGGGGACGGGAGTTCGTGCCCCGGTCCGGGAAGATCCCACATGCTGCAGAGCGACTGGGCCCGTGAGCCATGGCCGCTGAGCCTGCGCGTCTGGAGCCTGTGCTCCGCAACGGGAGAGGCCACAACAGTGAGAGGCCCGCGTACCAAAAAAAAAAAAGAATTATACAAAAATTGCCCAGGGTAAAAAAGCAGTCTGAGTAAACCGGGATACTAGTTTTTCTAAGCTCTTATTTTCAATAAAATCTGTATTTTTCTAGTTTTATTTTTATTTTATTTTTTGTTGTTTGTCTCCATTTTAGCTTTGATACATGGCCACTAAAACAAATTCTTTTTGTCAATTTAGTGATTTGGGCTTTATATCATGGCTGCTTTCTATATAATCGATCAGGTGAACAGAGTAACTCCTGATCTCCCACACAGAGATGTGATTCTTTTTGTCCAGTTCATCTAGACAGGATTTTTAAAATATTAACAAATGTATCACTTTGGCTCTGTTTTGAGACACAATTCTGTTTTGAGGTACAATTATATTATGAAGTTTAAAGAGCAGGTTAAAATAGAACGCATAATATGAAAAATTATTGTGAATGTGAATTTGAATACATATGGAAGAAATACACCAAAATAGTAAAAATATTAAGAATGACCTTCTTGGGCTTCCCTGGTGGCGCAGTGGTTGAGAGTCCGCCTGCCAATGCAGGGGACAGGAGTTCGTGCCCTGGTCCGGGAAGATCCCACATGCCGCGGAGCGGCTGGGCCCGTGAGCCATGGCCGCTGAGCCTGCGCGTCCGGAGCCTGTGCTCTGCAACGGGAGAGGCCACAACAGTGAGAGGCCCGCGTACAGAAAAAAAAAAAAAAAAAAAGAATGATCTTCTTCAGGGGGAGCAATTACGGGTTCATGATAGTCCCTGGTAGCTTCAAAATGATCTGTAATAACATATATTACTTTTATCATCAGAAAAAGAGATTAATTTTACAAGGGAAGCTTATAAATAAGCTTTTTTAAAGGGTAGGAACCCCTTTTATTCTTCTTTGAATTCTTCACAGTGCATTTAATTGAAAAGTGTTTTATTATTGTAAAAGCCACTTGATTACAACACGGGATCTGCCACAAACAAGCAATTAAAAAAATTATTACAAAGTGAGCTGACTGCTTATCAACAACCAAAAAAAAAAAAAAAAAAACCGTCTCTGCATTTCCCCTTTCATTATTCTATCATTTCCTTGCAAACACCTTTACAAGTTCTTTTAATACAATGATGGATTTTACAACCATAGAATCTCAGGATTAGAAGGGACCTTCAAGATCATCTATTCCAACATCACCTGGAATTATCCAACTGAAAATGGAACTCCTCCAAAAGTGGGGATTTCATTCTCTTTCCAGTGAGTTCATCCTTGCATCTTCAGCAAGGTTAACAGCAAAACTGGCTGATCTATTTGTATTTATTAAACAATTATTTTCCCCACCGAGAATAAAGATGTCTGAAACGGATTTTAGTTTTTTAGTAACAATTTGCTCCACTCTACCAAACTAGCTGAGGAATGCCAAGTACCACGTGGAAGATTGCAATTTCGAATGAAGCATTTACAAGGATGTAGTTGTGTCTCTTTGAAATGCATGACCCTTCTATTCCACTTGCTTTTTCAACCAATGTCTCAGAAGATGTAATCCCCCATTCCAAAGTCACAAAATCACTTCTCTTATTAAACTTAAGCAAAGAAGAAATAACTCAGCTATAAGCATAAAAGGTAGCTGCTCCTGGCCGGTTCTTCAGAGTTCATTATTTCCTGAGATGGGAAATGGGAGTCAGAGGGAGCATCGCCCAGTGAGTGGTCTGTTAAGCAGAGCTAATCCAGATCCTGTTTTCACTTCTCTGTGGGTCTCAGGACCTTTCATGGAGCTTCTTAGTTCAGCTATTCTAATGGGTTGAGAGTCACTAGTCTGATGTCTTACGAGATTTTTAGAGCATGATTAACAAGAAAAGAGGCTCTGGCTCACAATAAAAATCTGAAGCTTCCCCACCCCTGCAGATACCTAATTTAACACACAGAGGGACTCTTAATTACCTCCATTTGGGTAGAGGTAATGTTGCCACTGGAAATCACTTGTGGCAGAGTTTGTTTTTAAATGAAACAGCAAGCAGAGGATCTACCTTGGATGGAAAAGCTCTGTTTTAATGAGAACTCTGTCTCCACCTTACTATTACTACTCTTTTTTGTTGTTATGCTACCATATGTTTTGAGAAACTCTTCCAACCCTTCTTAACATTGTTGGCTAAAAATCCAATGAACTTAAACCCTCTAACACCCCTCCTGTCTCCTGACCTCACACGCTCAAAAACTTGTTTAATGAAAACTTGTTTCAAGTAACAACTGCCTAGACAGGGACAAACAGCTGTAAGAAACTAGGACCATGAGAGTACAAAGCATCCTAAAGGTTGCAAATAAATGAAAATACAGGGGTGAATCCACATGTGAGAACATGGGGACAGAAAGCAAGATCCATTTAAAGTATTTCTTGGTTTCACGCACTTTCTTTTCACCACAGTCCTCATATTTTAGAGTTTATTTTCTTCAAAAATAAAAGATTTGCCCTGAGATCTTTAAGGATGTTTGGCCATAGTGAAAGATCAATCAAGCCTTTGGTGTGTTTCATGGGCTAAGCTAAGTGCTACAACTCAGCTCTGGGGTGTGTTGGTGGAGATTTTGTATGTGGATGTGTACTTTCTCATAAAAAAAAAAAAAAAGAAAGAAAAAGTATAAAACAAAAAGTAGAAGCAAAGGACCTACTGTATAGCACAGGGAACTCTGCTCTATATTCTGTAATAACCTACATGGGAGAAGAATCTGAAAAAGAATGGTTATATATATATATATATATAATAATATATATGTTATATATTATATATAATATATATTATATATAATATATATATTATATATATGTAATACATATATAACTGATTCACTTTGCTGTACACCTGAAACTAACACAGCATTGTAAGTCAACTACACTCCAATAAAAATTTTTTAAAAAAAGAGTAGAAGCAAAATTCTAAGAGTATTGGTGGATGGGAAGAAAGTGAATGCAGGGCTCCAAAATCAAATGTCACACAGGTCAACTGGAAGTAAGTCTATCAGGGACTCACCCTTTTTTTTTTTTTTTTTTTTTGCGGTATGCGGGCCTCTCACTGCTGTGGCCTCCCCCGTTGCAGAGCACAGGCTCCGGACGCGCAGGCTCAGCGGCCATGGCTCACGGGCCCAGCCGCTCCGCGGCATATGGGATCCTCCCAGACCGGGGCACGAACCCGTATCCCCTGCATCGGCAGGCGGACTCTCAACCACTTGCGCCACCAGGGAGGCCCGGGACTCACCCTCTTAATCCAATGCTTGGCCGAGTAACTGACTTCCATGTAACTCAATTCCACAGGGATTTGTTGGACATTCTAGCATGTGCTCAACACTGGGCTAGGCCCTGATGAATCATAGAGACAATCTGGTCCCCCAGACTGTTTGGGGAGAACATTGCTTTTTTATGTCCTGACTCAGGTTTTTATGTCTCCGCTGGATAGATTTCTCTGGTGGGTAAAATAAGTACGGGGATGACAAACCAAAATGTAGATGTATGCCTAAAAAATAATATTATATCTTGATTCTTCTTGGTTATAAAGCACATTTGACTTGACACTTCTAATCTGGAACTGAGTCCAGTTTTCCAGCTTTTCAGAAAATAAGCTGTGGTGAAAGTTTTATAGCATATGAGAGAGAATGTCACTTCATCCTGATCCCAGATAATCAGAAGCAAAAACAGTCCCTGTGTGTACCCGTGTGACCTCATAAACCCCAGAGGACATGGCTCAAGTCCAGGAAGGTGTTATCCATAGACCAGGTATGTTATGGTGGATCTTGCATTGTGCCAGCGGGCATTCTGGACTGATTTCCATGAACATCATATAATTCCCTGAGACATTCTTGGAGTCCGTCGAGACAGCCTTTCCCTCCAGCAGCTGTGCAGATGGCCAGGGCCTGGGGAATCCAGTCTAAACCAGACTGCCTGGGGAGCCCATCTCTAGCACATGGTATGTATCCAATAATATGGGGTTGATTGAACTGAAGGGAAGAAAAGCTTCTATTTTGTTTGCACAGAAGAACATTCTGCTCCTATCTTCTTGGCCTCAAAAGCAAATTCATCTGCTTGTTCCTTAGTCTCCTATTATGATAATTAAGGAGTAAAACATCTTCTTCTACATGATAGGAGTGATTAGGAAATTTATTTAAATGGTGATTTTTTTACTAGCATACCAGGATAATAGATTCAAACACTATCTCCTTGAATATATTATACCCTCTTTGTGCAATAATAAAATAAGACTGATTTTCTGGCAAATTGGTTCCTTATGATTAGTTCCAAAGGTACTAATCTGAAAGAAACAAATAGGAATTTCAAAGTAACCGAAATAATTGTGTTGGCATCAAATAACTGATCATAATTGGTGGTCTGTATGGGTGAGACTCTATGCTAAGTATTTTAGGGATTTTTTTTCTCCTTATCTTCCCAAGATCTCTGTTGTTACCCCTACTATAGAAATTACTTAGGAACTATAGTAACTAAGATTAAACAATGCCTCCCTGAGCATGAGGAAGAAAAAAAATTAGTCCCCTCGGAAAAGTTGTAAACATTCATCCTTGATTTATATTCTTCTGATACCATCCATACAGGCATAACAAGAAGTGCCAAGGATATAAAATGGAAGATTGGGAAGAGTAGGGTGAAGTCACAACAGCGGTGTTGAATGGTGATGGGCAGGTAGAGATCAGGACGAGATGGGCAAGCACTCCTCCCTCAGGACAGAACACGTGGTTGATGTTCTTTCCTTTCCATACTTGGCTTCTCTTTTTGGATGTGGGGAATGAAACAAGGAGCTGAGTGGCCAACTTTGGTAAATAAAGGATATAATTAAACAAACCTTGTAAGCAAAAGGAGTGTTAAAATATCTCAAGATAAAGGGTTTTGGTCTCTGGCGGTTCTTCAGGGGCTTCTAGGTGTCCTTGGGATATGACCTCCTAATCTTTCTCTGTGTGGCCATGAGTGTGCAGAGTGATGCTTCTGCTCTGTATGTAATACAAATGATACCAACAGAATGCTTCACACCTGCAGGGCCTGAGATAACATGGATCAACGATTGCCTACTTCATGAACCACAAAGGCTGCCTCAAGAATGGTCCTTGAAGTCATCATGCCCTAGTACCTGGTCTTCCCATGGAGCAGCAATTCTCAAACTTGAGTGCACAGCAGAATCACCCGGAAGGCTTGTTAAAAAAAACAAGCTGGCCCACACCCCCCAGCTTCTGATTCAGTAGGCCTGTGGCGGGGCCTCAAGAATTTGCATTTTTAACAAGTTCCCCAGGTGATGCTGATAACTGCTGGCCCCGGTCTACATGCTGAGAACGCTCCCCATAGGCACATAAAATTTAAATGTATTTAGAACATCCAAAGTCACAAATTAACAGAGAAGAATCAAGGGAGGCAGAGAAGTCTTTCAATCGGGCTCCAAATACAGTTTTTTTGGAAGAGTCTTGAAATATTAATCTTTTAAATATTAAATTGGTGGTGATGACAACATTTTGGACAAGCCAAAGGTTGGCTGTAGTTTCCACTGACATAATATTTGCCAACTATTGTTTTTATTTTTTTTCCAACTATTGTTCAATGAAAGCCTTTTACTGACATTTGGAGAACTCTTATGAGTTATTAATTTAAATATTTAAATTAGTTACTATTAGTCACTACCTTTGATTATCTGCAGCCTTAGGATCAACACAGTCTTGGTCCTTCCCCCAGGACGAAGGCTGGAACGCCCCTTAAAAAAAGTCTACCTGTGATCCCGGCCCTGGGCTGGTGCCTGCCATTACTTTCAACGTTGAAGTGTCATTGTCACCCGGGTGCTACAGAGTTCTGTGCCATCTGAGGCTCCTCCCCTCCACCCATTTTCTTTCCATATCTGCCTCCTTCCATAGATCATAGTTAAGAAAGCATTACTGAAAAACTCATGGGACCTTTCAGCCATTTCCTTGGGGTGCTCCCCAAAGGGTCAGAGGTATTGTGATCTGTCTCTTCCATGGCCTCTCATTTGCTCCTGCATTTCATTTCCTGTGTCATGATTACAATTCCAAGAGAAAGATTACTTTCACATTCCCAGTCTTCCATGAATTCCCCTGATTTTGCTTTGACAATGCACTTGCTCAAGCAGGACTTCTAGGCAATAGACACTGCTACAGATTTTGTTGTGAAATTGAATTCTTTATTATTTAGTAATGTTCATAGGGGGTGTTGAAATAAATGAAAACCAAATTAATCACGCTGTATGTTCTGACATAGGACTTTAAAAAATAGGGCAAAATAGATCTTCCAAGGATCACAGAGTTTTGCGATACTGAAACATGAAACAAGAGAGCTTGAATTTTAGAAATCGTCCCTCTATTATCTCGTTTCCACCTTCCTTCAATTATAAGAGTGAAAAGTAAGATGAAAGCAATGAAATCAGAGTGGCTGATTGAAACGGTTCATCCTAAAATATTTGGGGGAAATAATAGAAGACTCCATCAGCCCTACTAGAAACGGGGTCTGGGATTAAAACAAAAAAATTCAGGACACAATAGAGAGGAAAATGCTGCAAGTTAATTAGCCAGCAGGATACTTTTCATTTGGGGGTAGACTGTGGTGCTGTAAGAAACCATGGGTCTCTAGAAAGATCCCCTCTAATGGGGCCCAACAATTAGAATCATGAGCCGCCTTTGTAGCCTGTTACACAACCTCATGCCTTTAAAATAGATCTGTCAGGAATGACTGAAGGCGGCATGCAGTTGACCTCCCTCTACAACCATCTGCTGAGTATTCTTAGTTCTGACTCCAGTTGAAAGGGGTCCATAACGAGCTTCCTGAGTAGACCTCCCCCAGCCCTTTAAAAATCCTTTAGACTCTAGTGTTTAGAGAAATGCTTCTGATCCACAGAAACCAGACTGTGCTCCTCGACAGATGCTGCATGCCTGGCTTTTCAGGGTTCAGTGGCACCAAATGCTCCACAGGAGAGTCTGGACTCCAGGGGACAGGACTATAGGCAGGGGGAATCCAAGGATGAAATGGTGCACATTTCATTTGTTCAGGGATTTCTAAGCTCTCATTTGGCTCTTATCTCTGGAATGGCAGACCACAAAGACATCCACTAAGACTCCTAGAATCAAATGCTTAACTTGGGAAGGGAAATTAGGGGATTGGATGGGACCAGAAGAAATCAAGCCCTGCCTTACAGCAAGTACAAAACAATACCAGTCTCCAAAAATCTGTCTTTTCAGATCAGCTTCTCTCTGAGCTAAACATCAGAAGTCAAAGGAGTAAAAGTTACGTTCTGTGTCCCTTGCACCCTGGTAGAGTGGAAACTGAGCTATAGGCTGGGTTAAAGTTGCCCCTTCAGTCTCACCTTGTCCATGCCTTCAGTGGCAGATCTGAGGCAGTATCTCAACTTTCAGTCAAAGCTGATTTTTACTCCTTTTTTTTTCCAAGTTAAAAAAAATTATAATCCAATAGCTGTCTGGGGACATATACATAATGTTCTACATGTTATTATTGGCAAGAGTAGAAACTCCAAAATTTAAAAGATGAGATTTTGCTTTGCCTATTATGTTCATTTGACAAAAACGTACTCTAAATGTTTTTAATAAAAAATGACTTTTTCATTCACTCCAAATTTTTTAGTCATTTCTTCATGAATGCCTATCAGGCACCTGCTATCTACTAGATCTAGAAAGGAAAGGTGGTCTAGCGTTGTTAAATTTTGGCAATTTGGTAACCTCTTGAGGAAATTATGGTGTCTTAAAAAAAATTGCTTTTACAGTTTGAGACTAAAGGCAAAGGTGGAAAAGAGTAAAAATGAAGGATTTCCGAAAAAGAGAAAAATTAGAATATTTCCTATTATGTTTTAGCACACCAGAAAAAGGCAAATAAGCAACATGGATGGACCTAGAGATGATCATACTAAGTGAAGTAAGTCAGACAGAGAAAGACAAATATCATACGATATCACTTCTATGTGGAATCTAAAAAAGGGACACAAATGAACTTATTTACAAAACAGAAACAGACTCACAGACATAGTAAACAAACTTATGGTTACCAAAGGGGAAGGGGGGACATAAATTAGGAGTTGGGATTAACAGATACACACTACTATGTATAAAACAGATAAACAACAAGGACCTACTGTATGTATATATATATATATATATATATATATAACTGAATCACTTTGCTGTATACCTGAAACATTGTAAATCAACTATACTTCAATTAAAAATATTCTATATCCAAAAATAAGACAAATGGCAGTTCATAAGTCTCTAGCAGGGCAAAGAGAAAACAATATAAGGCATAGGTATGCTACGATGAGGCATATATAAATATAAATATAAATAAATAAATAAATAAATATATATATATATATATAGAGAGAGAGAGAGAGAGAGAGAGAGAGGGAGAGAGAGCATAGATTCTATCTCACACTGCCTGCCTGCTGGGTAAGAAACTTGGATTTCAAATAGTCACCTTGACCTTAAAACTGAACTCATCATGTTGTCACCAAACCCATCTTAACTTCTCTATTTTCATTAATGTTATCAGCAGTCCGTTCTTGAAAACTCTGTCAATATTGCCTCTCTTCTCTCTTGTTTTCTCCATGTAAGTCTGTCCCTAAATTGTGCTAATTCCAAATGTATTTTGCCACTGTCTATTTCTTCTCCTGCCCAATGACAGCAACACATTGCAGATGGCTAATATTCTCCACCTGGGCACGGTAGTAGCCCAACATAGTTTCTTCACTCCATTTTTTCTCTTTCTCACTGTGTATTTCACAGAAGCCAGGTAGTCCCCTTGGAACACCGTTTGTGTTCTATTTACCACCTGAATCAAATCCTCAAACGGCTTCTCTTGAAGCTTTGTGGTTCTGCCCAAGCTTTCTTATGGTCAGCGGACATTGGAGACAGTGACAAAGACTGTGAAAGGGGTGAAGTTGTTTCTGGAGGTCCTTTCCTACCTGTTTCTCCCCTTCTCAGCAGTGAAAGGAAATTGATGGGACAGCAGTACCCCTACCTGAGAAAGAGAGGCCAAACCTTCAGTCCTTCCTGCCCACACTTAAGTGGGGACACAAAAAAGACTAAACAGAGCCCCTGTTCCTGCCTTCAAAGAGCTCAACATAAGATCGTTATAAGGCAGGCAATGGAGAGAAGGACATTCTAGGAAAGGGTTATAGGTGGAGGATGGGAGTCTAAGACAGAAGCACTGGTGGCATGAACTGAGCATGGGAACCAGAAAGAGTCACTTGCTCTGAGTCCAGAGTCATGACCAAGAGGGGACTGGGAACATGACGTCCATGGTGAGAGAAGAGGGTGAAGACGGTGGCAGGGGTCAGATTACTTGAAATCCTTCCAAGCACTATCATTCTTCCGGTTTATTATGTGAGTGTCTCTTGGAAGGCAAGGGGAGTGGTGAATTCCTGGGGGGTCTTCCTGAAACATCTTCCATATTTCAGATAATAGACTGGTATTCCCATGAGTAAAAGGCACTTCCAGCCAGGCTGTACCTTGAGAAATGTAGGATTTAGTCAGAGACATGTGGATGAGTAATAAGACAGTGAACTACAAGAACGGGAAGATCTGGGAGAAAATGGTCTCTTTATCCTTTCACCAGTCAACATGCACACGTGCACACGCACGCGCGCACACACACGCACGCATTCTTATACAGTTACAGGCTCCCTTGGATCACACTAACTCAGTGTCATCCAAACAGAATTGAGTGTGTATCGTATGCACAGTAGGAAACTGTGGGAAGACACTTGGACAGCCTAACACCCTCTCCCCATGGATCAAAGACTTCTCTCAAATTAGTCATTTTGCACTTTGGTGTAAATGAGTTTTAAAGCCAGGGTTGTTCCCTAACACCAACTCGGCATAGAGAACTCCTGATTGAGAAGGGGAATGTCTCTGGGGCTTTAGCTCAGCCCATCTGTCTGCAGGTTATTCTGCCTAGCTCTTCCCTCCCTCTTCCCACACCCTTCCCCCCTCCTGACTCAACACTCCAGAGAAGCTTGGAGTGTTGAGTGGGACCTTGAGCCCACTGGGCTTATTCCTTTTCCCTGCTCCACACATGTCCTCCCGTGGACCAGCTCCTCATGTATGGAAGACGAAGGGACTGGGCTTCTTCAGAGCAACCCCCAGCCCTGGGGCCATCCCTTCCTAATCACACCAGAACAATGGAAGGAGATCAGGTCCTGCTGATTCAGGGAAGCAGGGCCCTCAGGGCACAGAGGTCTCAGCAGAGATCTGCTCTGGAGGACACACAGGTTTTGATTTTTAGCACATATCAATGATGTGTGAAGAGTAAACTCAAACATTGATACTATTTACAGATACTAGAGAATAAAGAGAAAGAAAGCAAACACAGTGTTTAGTTGGCTCTAGAAAGGCAATGCCAATTACCATCGTTTTTCAGATACATTTATGTATACCTACATACCTATATGTATCTATGTGTGGGGATATAGAAGAGGAGACAGAATAAATTGCTGTTTTCAGGGAGCTCATTCTGTGCTTGTAGAGACCAAGTGTAATGCAGTGCTCACACCTGCTCACACCTGCTCTCACCTGCTCATAAGAGCCAACCGTGCGAGTCTCTTTCCAACTCCCTGCTCAGTGACATCACTTTGGTAGTTTCAACTGACCATGATCAGCGTATTTATACAAATTAAGTTTTTTTTTTCTGGAGAGCTGGTTACCAGCACACCACTGATTAGGCAAATCATTATATGGTAAGTTAATTTTGTTGAGTTTTATCGGATTACAGGTGCTTAATTCTGCTCACAGTTATACACAATTGTCTTCTGTCACTCAGAAAGCACCATTATTTGTTTGTCTTAAAAGCAAGAGAGGGGTAGACAACTGTCTTATAGAAGAAAAAAGAAACGTATTGTCTTAGTGTTCAGGGCTAATAGTCTGATCTCCATGAATCTCACTCTCGTAGAAACTTCCAGGCCCCATTAAGAGGTCTTTTTACCACACACCCCAGACCAGCCAGGCATTTCTCCACCCCTGTGTTCCCACCTAGACCAACACCTCTCACTTGATAAAGTGCGGTGCCTTCCCCTCCCTATCCTAAGAACCCATACTTCAAGGCAACCGGAAGTTCCAGCTCCTTCACCAGACACTGTTCTAAGCACTTTCTTAATTTACATAATCCTTACAGCAACTATGCCAGACTACTATCAGCTCTGTTAGAGATGAAAAGTTAAAGCAGGGAGACTTGCAAGTAACTTGCTTGAGGTCATGTAGCTCCTTGAGGTAGGGCTGAGCTTTGAGCCCATGCAGCGTGACTCCAGGCTCCAAACATTTAACCACTGTGCAATCTCAACAAGAGCCAGGGCTCAGTGTACCATCTAGAGACCACGATAACGGTTTACTTTTTTGACATCACACTTGTTTTCTTGATCACTCGTTTGATACATGCTACCTAATGGCAGCTTCAGCTATATTGCCTTGTGTTCTTACTAATTGGTTCTGCCATCTCACTTGGTCACCTCAAAGGCTGGGACTATGTGTTCTGCTTCCTCCATATATATCCTCCATATATTGGGTACCTAATGAGCATCTGTTCAATGATTCAGATAGTGAGCTCCTTAAATTCCTTCTCAGCCTTTTGCATCTCCTCCCTAAGCTCAGCAGAATGACCTTACATTAGACAGATCCTTTTGTGTCCTTGACTGACCTCAAAGAAGATATATATAGGGCTTCCCTGGTGGCACAGTGGTTGAGAGTCCGCCTGCCGATGCAGGGGACACGGGTTCGCACCCCGGTCCGGGAAGATCCCACATGCCACGGAGTGGCTGGGCCCGTGAGCCATGGCCGCTGAGCCTGTGCGTCCGGAGCCTGTGCTCCGCAACGGGAGAGGCCACAACAGTGAGAGGCCCGCGTACCGCAAAAAAAAAAAAAAAAAAAAAAAAGAAGATATATATAAAGTCAGATTTTCCTTACCAGAAGACAAATAAAAATTAGGGAAAAAATTATGTAAAGAACTGAAAGGTCAATGACCCTCTAGACCTTCAAGTGTGCTACTCATCTGCATCAAGCCCCTTTGCACTACTCTCTCCTTCCCTTTGAATTTAATAAATAAATTGGGTTCAGTCTATTGAGTTTAATGAATTCATTTCCCCCATGAGTTACAGGGACAGGGAATCTGACTGAGATTCCCTGGGACCCTGCGAGGATCTATCCCTTAATTTTATTTTCTTTGAAATTACATTTTACATGAATTAGGTGTAGATTTACACTTCATTTCAGTACCCTAGAGCAGGTGGGCACAGCTCCTTCTTAGTAAACAGATGCCATCATGAGAAGTCTCCCCGGTAGAACTCAGTACAACAGTTTTCAGGGAGCTGAAATAACAGGTCTGAACAGGTAGCACTGGAAATAATTTCCAGATTCAATTATAGTCTTTGCTGAGGTAAATACACACACCCCAAAAGAGGTAGTTTCATTTGTGGGCATCAGATGAAACCTAAAGTATATTGAGCGTTACTGATTTCCTTTAACTTGAATTCAGAAAGAATTTGGATTATTTTAAGGCCAAAGGACAACTTAGATGGTCCAACCCTTGGCTTTCAATTACCTTCTGCTTTGCCTGCATTCAGCCATCACTATGTGGTTTATACACCTGTCTTATATACCTGTACATAATCTACTTCTATTCTCATCTCACCGCTGATGGTTGATGATTGTTACTCTGTGCTTCACTGCACTTACAGTGCCGTTTGATTTTAGGATACAATGATCTCGATTAAACTTTGAAAAGTGTATTTGGTTTATTTGCTCTCCGTTAATGGCATCAAATAAATAAGTAAATAAAACCTAAAAAATAGCTGACATGACCTCTTAGCATAGGCATGTCCTGCGTAGTGATTTTTATGGCATTATATTGGTGCCCTAAAACATTCTGAATGCAGCATGGATCTTAAAGCAATAACTGAGCACAGTTAACTCAGTGCAAAAGGCCTTGGCCTGCAGAGACTGCTCCTGCTGAGAGTCACCTAAAAGGGCCCCCAGGCTGCAAAAAGGCTTCCACATAGAAGATGCCCACTGGGCAAATACCTCCTTGCCTCAGGGCTAATCCCAGCCAGGCAGCTCATAAACACCATTAGTAAAGCCTACTGCTGAGTTATTATGTAGCAGAAGGATGCTTGAAACGGCTGGTTGGTATTGTTGTTTTATTTCTCCTTTGCCTGGGTCAAAGCGGCAACATTCACTTGAAAAGATCAAGCAATTTCAACTTCTTGATTGCTGCAGAGAAAGAGCAGTATATACAGATTTATTATCAGTTGTGTTCTCCCAAATCTCCAGAGTGTCTCTTGGTAAAGATAACTCAGCAAGCTAAGCAAAAAGGAAGACAGTGGAATTAAGTTATCTCTAGTAGCATCTTTTCCAAGATTCAAACCAATAGCCAAACTGAGACATTTGATTCACTAAACTATACAGGCAGTTAAACTATATTTTGTGAGAGACCAAAGAACACACGTAATTATTATGGGGAGGAGACACTAAAATTAATATTTCTTACCACTTAGCCCTACGTTTTGGATTTAGCTTTTTTTTTTTAACATCCTTTCTTCCTCTACCACCATCCCACCTTACCTATTCTTAAAAGTCATTAAAAGTTGAAATTTTGAAATGGCAGTTGAGAGAGGTAGGTGGCAAAAACTAGGCAGTTTATTTTAAAATATATTTCAAGTTTTTTAACTGCATGATGGGTATACTCTTGCAACAAGACACCCTATCACAGTGCCTTCCTTGTTACCATACCCTTCTGTCACCTGAGTCATGACATTAATAGATGAAGATTGAAACAGAACACTGAAGGCATGAGTTTCCGTTTTGTTTTATTTCTCAGGCAAGAAAAAGTTTCTGAGGAAGTGACACAATAATTCCCAAATTGTCTCATTCACTGGGGCTCATTGGTGTTGATGACGCTAAACCACTCCTGCTGAACCACAGTCTGAGCTGTATTCTTTACGGGGTCGGATGGGATGAACTCTCAGTGGTGGTTGCTGACCTCTGATTCACGCCATCTTGCAGCCGGCTTTCCGGAATGAGAGCATCCTTGAGGGCTTTGTTCTTTCCTTGTGTAGACCTTGAAAAGCTGAGGAAACTTCCTAGAGGGATGGGTCCCAGTGAGCCGATGGGACTTGTTGCTAGAATGAATATTTAACTTGATTGGCTTTCTGCTTCCATAATCATCAATCCTCCCCCTGGAATCGTATTCACATTTTATGAACTCTCTGTCTCTTCGGCTCCTTTGATCTACAGACATTGTCTTGCAGTTGGGCATTTGCTGGCCTCCCAACTCATCAGCCCCTGAGTCCAACTAAATAATGGGCTACATAAGAACTTAGTGTTTCCCCAATAACAAAAGATAGATCTGAATGCTTCAGTGCATCATGAAAGGCTGTTGAAACCATCAATCTTGCGGCTCTTGTAGAGGTCAAGTGACGGCAGGGCCAGCTGGCCAATCAATTAACCACGAAATTCAGTTTGGAGCTTAAGAAAAGCTGTCCTGTGGTATTCTTCCCAGCAACATAACTGTCAATATTTACAGCAGGTCTTAGATAAGGAATGAAGGGAATGAGGGGAGGTACTATCAAGAGCAGCAAATGCTCTAAGCATTGGTGATTCTCATGTGTTACCAGAAGGAGTCAGTCCTACAGAACATACAGTTTCTTGAATCAAAGTGAACATGGAAATGTCTTATCAACCTTCTGGAAATGAAACTGCATGGTGCCCACCCATAAAAGTTTATGCTTGTCTTTCTCCATTGTCATCATGGTTGATTTCATTTAAGTCAGAAAGAAACTTCCTGTTTAACCTCTTGAATAAAACTTTTCTATAATCGTATAGGATCAATTGAATCCTTAATGCCTGTGAGCACATAAAGGAGAAAAATAAATTAATTAACTGATAGCTTGTGAAAGGAGATAGTATCAGCAGGGGAGGACCCTTGCAGAGTGAATTGTCTCTTTCACATATGACCTTCTGCTCTACCTATTAGATCTAACCCTAGAATTCTATACATACCTTGTTCTTATTTTTCAGGTAATTGGTCCTTCTTTTCCTCCATTTGTCCTCGATCACACAGATATAGATATCTTCTCTAACAGACTTTCCCTTTTTCACAATTTCTGTCACATACGTTTTTAATTTTTTTTTTTTTTTTTTTTCGGTACGCGGGCTTCTCACTGTTGTGGCCTCTCCCGTTGCGGAGCACAGGCTCCGGATGCGCAGGCCCAGTGGTCATGGCTCACGGGCCCAGCCACTCCGCGGCATGTGGGATCTTCCTGGACCGGGGCACGAACCCGTGTCCCCTGCACCGGCAGGCGGACTCTCAACCACTGCGCCACGAGGGAAGCCCTAAAAAGTTTTTTTAATTTTTTGGCCGTGCCACATGGCTTGTGGGATCGTAGTTCCCCAACCAACCAGGGGTTGAACCCAGGCCCTGACGGTGAAAGCGCCAAGTCCTAACCACTGGACTACCAGGGAATTCCCTGTCACATGTGTTTTTAGGTCAGTTTCCATTTCCCTCACATCCACTCACTCAGACACTTAATACTCTTTCCACCCTGCAGGATTTTGATGCTACCTGTTTAATTTTTACTACTCCTCAATGAGATAGACATATTTGGCCTCATTTTTTAGAATAGAAATAAAAACTCAGTGTGCTGAATTAACTGAGACAAACCACTTAAAGTACCTAACTCAATGCCTGATCTATAAGGGTCATTAAGTGTTCTGTGATATTAATGACTATTATCTTCAAATAATTTAATTTGCCGAAGGTCACGTCACTTGTGAGTGACAGAGCCAAAGTTTGAATGTAGATTTATTTAACAGCTAAGCTTCATACTTTTCCCCTCTACCCCACTTCTTTTTTTTTTTTTTTTTTTTTTTGCTGTACGCGGGCCTCTCACTGCTGTGGCCTCTCCCGTTGCGGAGCACAGGCTCCGGACACACAGGCTCCGCGGCCATGGCTCGCGGGCCCAGCCGCTCCGCGGCATGTGGGATCTTCCGGGATCGGGGCACGAACCCTAGTCCCCTGCATCGGCAGGCGGACTTCTCAACCACTGCGCCACCAGGGAAGCCCTCTACCCCACTTCTTAAGTTAGAAGTGTATCTATTCTCAAGACAGGACTGATCTCAAAGTGAAAAGATGGAAGGAGGGTATCAGAAGGGACTTTCTAAGGAAGGGCTCCAGCAGTGGTACCCAGGGGCCTTTGGAATGATGGAAGGAGGCAGGGCAGAAGCTGCTGACTCTTGGGGCTTTTTTTTTTTTTTTTTTTTTTTTTTTTTTTTTTTTTTTGCGGTACGCAGGCCTCTTGCTGTTGTGGCCTCTCCCGTTGCGGAGCACAGGCTCCGGACACGCAGGCTCAGCGGCCACGGCTCACGGGCCCAGCCGCTCCGCGGCATGTGGAATCTTCCCAGACTGGGCCACAAATCCGCGTCCCCCTGCATCGGCAGGCGGACTCTCAACCACTGCGCCACCACGGAAGTCCTCTTGGGGCTTTTTGACAAGGTGGTGAGTAAGGTCTAGAAAGCAGGCAGGGAAAATTAGTTCCAAAATCTTAAAGATGATGGATTTCTAGGGGAAGAAACATTATTATCTATAAGTCTTCTTGTCACTAATACTCTATAACAGGGCTTCCCTGGTGGCGCAGTGGTTGGGAGCCCGCCTGCCGATGCAGGGGACACGGGTTTGTGCCCCGGTCCGGGAAGATCCCACATGCCGCGGAACGGCTGGGCCCGTGAGCCGTGGCCGCTGGGCCTGTGTGTCCGGAGCCTGCGCTCCGCAGGGGGAGAGGCCACAACAGTGAGAGGCCCGTGTAACGCAAAAAAATAATAATAATAATACTCTATAACAGTAGAGAGTGATTCTATGTGTTTTGCATGAAGAAACCAATAATCGTCACAAAAATCAACTGAGACCACATCAGTAGAGCACCAGGCATCATCCCTGTCCCATCATACCGGTTCCATAACATATAACTGCAGCCATAGAAACAGGAATAACACTGAGAGCAGTTCCTGGGCAGAACCAAAAGTGGGATCATCAGCATCCTATAGGGAGGGGGATACTTTTGGGGGAATCTTTGTGCCTATAGAATAGAAACCTCACAGGAGAGAGTGTGAAGCTGAGATTCCTGGAATATGTCTTCAAATATAATCAGTCTTCTCAACTTCCAGAAAAATTCTTCTTACCATAGTCATTCCTCAATCCAGAGATTCCAAGGAGTTCCCAGAATGCTTTGAGAAATGAGCAATATTGTTAGAAGAATTGTATGATACTTAAGATAACTATGCTACATGAAATTTTAATTTCACATTATTCTTTTTTTTTTTTTTTTTTTTTTTTTTGCTGTACGCGGGCCTCTCACTGCTGTGGCCTCTCCCGTTGCGGAGCACAGGCTCCGGACACACAGGCTCCGCGGCCATGGCTCACGGGCCCAGCCGCTCCGCGGCATGTGGGATCTTCCGGGATCGGGGCACGAACCCGTGTCCCCTGCATCGGCAGGCGGACTCTCAACCACTGCGCCACCAGGGAAGCCCTCACATTATTCTTTTATTTTCAAGGATGGGAGAATATGTCTGTGTTCATTAAAACATTTGGGTGCTGTCCTCTGTCACGAATGTGCAGGAATATATTACTATAAATACATTTGGTAAGTAAGAAGAAAAGTATTAAATGAAAAGGCGTCTCAATAGGATTGTGTGCAGGGGTCAGGATGCCAAGAGAGAACATGTAAGGAGAGGAGGTCAGGATGCTGTAAGCCTGAGGCAACCATACAAAAATGGACCAGGTTCCTCACTGGTCAGCTACTTGGAGGTTGAGGGGTTGAGCGAATCAGGTTGGTCTAGGATCCGGGACCAAACTAGAAAAGGAAAGACGGAGCATTACATTAAATAGCATGTTACAGTGGAAAGAGCCCTGATGACGACTTTGGAGTTCTAGTCCAAGATGTGGGATTACTTATCTCTTTTAAAGGAAAAGGATGACCTTTTGCTTCCAGGGTTTTAGTGTCCTCATCTATAAAAGGAAGGGCTAACAGACATAGAAAACAAGCTCATGGTTACCAAAGGGGAAGTGGGGGGAGGGATAAATTGGGAGTACGGGATTAACAGATGCACACTACCATATATAAAATAGATAAACCACAAGGATTTATCATAGCACAGGGAACTATATTCAATATCTTGTAATAAACTGTAATGGAAAAGAATCTGAAAAAGAATATATAGATATATATATTTACACACACACACACAACTGAATCACTTTGCTGTACACCTGAAACATTGTAAATCAACTATACTTCAATAAAAAATAAAATAAAATAAAATAAAATGAAGGGGCTAGATTAGATGTCACTTAGTAAGTAGACTATCTCTGAAGACCATTCCAGTTCTAAATCCCCTCACTGTGCATTAAGGTAAATCAAATTCAGTGAGTATCCTGTATGCAGAAAATACTCTTTTTTTCAAATAATGATCGTATTATTCAGTCAGATGGGTAGTAGCACCCGTTCATCCAGCCCCTTCTCTGTACTAGTATTCATCTGTACAGATGTTATCTCTAATCCATTTAGCAACTCGATTTGAAAGAAGAGGCTCAGGTATTTTATAACTTAAGGTCAAAGTGGATTCAAACTCATCTTTAAAGACTTCATTCTTTCTACTTCACCCTGTAGCCTAAACTCCTTCATCCATTTGTTATTAATAAACTTGGATCTTTCAAATAGCAGAAAGTCAAAATGAAGAGGGGGGACATTATCAGAAATCCAAGGAGAAATTGAGCAGTAACAGAATTGTCAGGGGAGGTTCATTAAATAAGTAAGGACATAGCCTTCGATCCTCACCAGATGGCTCCCACCCCCTCTCATTCAGGTCAGCATTTCTTTACAGTGTTATTGGTGCGGGTGGGGGGGCGAGGAAGGGGAGGACCGAAACGAAACAAACAACAAAAACACTACTAAGATGCATATTGCAAAGCACAAAACGTACCTACAGATATTCCATTTGAGCCTACAGAGTAGGCATTCTTACCCCATCCTAAAGGTGAAGAGACCTAGGATCAGAAAAGTCAAGACTTACTCAAGGTCATAGAAATAGCACTTCAAAGAACATCATCTTCCAACTATTCTGATGTCCTTTATACTGTTTCAGCAACAGAAAACTGTGCATTTAAAAAAGATGAATGTGTACTAAATATATTTCATTAAGGATTGGTATGAGGGGAACTAAAGGACCTTCCTCAAGGTCAGGAAATTTGGAAGTAACCTCCTATTCCTCACTCTCTGCACCACAATTTATCCCTTGTTGATAAGTCATGTGGAAATTACCAGGGGCTTTTTAAAGCAGTGGAGGTATCTGAAGGCAAACCGCCCAGGCAAGTCCAGTCGTGTGTCCATAAGGGGAGAGACTGAGCACTTTGCTCTCTCTTTCCCCTGTTGAAATACAGGGAGTGCTGACTGTCCACAGGTGTTCATGGACACTTGCTACCAATTTACCCCCCTTCTCATTGCTATCTTTCCTTCCATATCTAGTCTCCAACTGTTTTGAGCATCAGCCCTAAAGTAGGCTAGAGAAGAGTCAAATAACTGTCTAGAAGTTAGAATTATAACTTCAAAAACCTTTTTTTTTTTACCTTATTTGGGGTTTTTGGAGCTAAGAAGGTAAGTTGACTCAAGAAAAGACTTTAAGCAACAAAATCTTTTTTGTTCTTTGATTTTAAAATATTATTATAAACATTTAATATTTAACAGGGGTAGTTTCTAAGTAGAGAATCTGTCTTATGATTTTTTTCATTAAGAAAAATATGTATAAGCCTTTGTTTCCAAATGTTTTTGTTTGTTTGTTTGTTTCTTACTAAATCTAAGTAGGCTCTACTTGGATCATCCATTGTATGTAAAATAACCACTTCTGAACGAAATCTAGAAAGAAGGGTACTTCTCACTGGCTTGGTATCATGATTGATGGTGATTGATCTATAACCACAACCCTCTTATCAGAAAAGTCGATTCAAAACAATCCAACAAAAATGTAAATGTGATAAATTACAAAATGTAGGGAAAAACACAGACCCACTTAGGTCAGAGGAAAAGTGATTAGAAAATGGATTTTCTGAAATAAAAGAAAGCAGCGGGTCAGGTCAGTGTGTCCTTCTATCTACTAAGCCACAGAGATAAAGAATCCAATTGATGCTGAAAAAGATAACTGGATAGAAACAAAGATAAGTCCATTGATCTGAGTCAAACAGAAACAGAATTAGTGCTTGCATGGAGATGGACAAGTTCTGAAGGGAACGAGCTGCTTGTAGGTTTATAGGCATAAATAGCTCCCAGTTCTGGTGAATTCTGTAAAGAAGACCCAGTGAGAGCAGGGAGATACTTGAGTTGCAAAAGGGTCCTAAAAGATTAACAGCAATTAAATAAATAAATAAATAAAAGATCGGCAGCAACATGGTGAAAAGTTGCATAGTGCATCAATAAACAAAGCAAGAATTCTAAAATAATTAAAACTATCCTTTGTCTCTTTAAGATCCTGCTTATTAAAAATCAACAGACCCGTTCCCAGTTACCACAGCTAGTAGATCTTTCCAAAGGGTGGTGAGAATATTTTTAGATAGGTAGAGCAAACAGCTAGACTCTGACATGGCTATAAAGAAGAAAACAGAATGTAAATGGACTAAAGGTCACGTGGCAAAGAGGCGATTCTGTTTTGTGGTCTACATGTTGGAGCCAAGAGTAAGTTTCTGAAAGAATTTCACTGCTGAAAACTAAAGCTCAAATCTGTATATGTGGAGGTGCTAACTAGTGACAGCTCAGGGATAGCTGCATGAATAGAAAAATAGATGGAGAACAGAAAAATTGTTTTTCGGACGTGACTGCAAGTGGTTGGAAAAGTACATAAAAATAATTTTCCCTAGAATGAATGAATGACTATATATATGTGTGTGTGTGTGTGTGTGTGTGTGTGTGTACATACACACACACACACACATATATATACATATTTTTTAAGGAAGTAAGAGAGATTTAAGTTATTCAGAAAAATGCTAACAGCAGCTGTGAAAAGTTAAGCTAACCTAGATACTCAGGGCAAAATTGTAGGAAGGTTAATTTCTGGGTGATGAAACATTGAGAATGCAGCTGTAAGTTAAGGGGGTTCAAGTAACTGATTGCAGGGATTTTTTTTAAGTCGGAGTCAAGATTTGGGGCCTGGAAGTATAGACTGAAAGGATTTTCTCAAGAACCAACTAAAAGAATTAACGACAGCTGACCTCAGGTTACAAACAGACAAAAGCGAGGAAGAAGAACAAGATTTATCCCTTAAAGGGAGGCAAAGCTGGACTCTCTAATTATCTTGTGTCCCTGTAACTTTCTGTCTCTAAGAGTGAGTGTCCCCCCACCGGCCCCCTTGCAGGCAGGTCATTTCTTGTGCTCTAATGGTTGGCTAAGTGTGATGCTCCCGACGAGACAATAAAGGGAAAAAGGACCAAGGGATTAGGAGGCAATCCCCAGAGCATGACATACTATTTAACGGGTTGTGTTTATTGCTTGCTTGTAGGTGGACGCCTACGACACAACTTCCTGGAGGAGGCCTCTGTGCTGGGTTCAGATGTTTATCATTGGGATTGTCAAAGTACCTAAGAGGTACTGTGCATTAGACTATTTCAAGCAGAGAAGGGAGATGGTCAGCAGTCCTGAAAGGCTGCCCTCTATGAAGAGCTGGGGCTGGGGAAGCCAGACCATAAAATCTTGGGGCCCCTTTCTAATGCCATTGACCTTTCACACCACACTGTTTCTGGCTTCCATAACCCTCTCACTGTACCTTTCCTGTGGCCCTTACTCACTTGTGACTTTATCATTATTCATACAGAGTGTGTAGTTCTCCCCTACACTGCGTACTCTTTAATGGAAGGGTCTAGATTTGGCTTATCTTTATATCCACCTTAGCACAATACACAGCCCCTATTGGGAACTCCATGAATGCTTTTTCAATGAATAAATGATTTCTATGAATTGAGCTCTTTGAAAAAATTTCTCACTCAAGGGAAGAAATAGTCTTCTGCAGCGGCTGTGTGTTGGACTTGAGTATGCACTGGATTTCGCTCAGCACCTATTGTAGGATTCAGTCAAGGACAAACGATAAGAGATGCATGCTAGCAGATTCAGGGCAACAGCTCTGGTCTACAGCACACGTGATTTGGGCTCTAGGACTAAGAAGGAGGCTGTAACAGAGGACAGGTTTTCTTCCTAATCATTTTGCCAAAAAGCTGTTGAAATTCCAAGCAAACACCAAGAACTAAAATACAGTAAGATAAAATAAAATTAAATTTAAATAAAATAAAATACAGAACCACATGGGCATATTCACTTCCTCTGGATATGGTAAATGCTCAAGCTTCTTTTCTCCATTCTTTTGTCTTTATATTGAATTCATTCTAAAAAGATACACATGTGCTTGTACATTTTATATCTGAAAGATTTGTGTCTTTATGTGAGGCAAGGTTAAAATTGTGCTAAGTTAAAAAATGATGAAGAGGATGGGAGTTGAAGGGCCTGCAGATGAAATCCTGAGGGGTTGCATGTGTGCTTTTATTATTCATTATTTAGTTTTCCTATCTATTATGAGTTATTGCTTCAGATCAAATACGTGTGATTTAAAGAGAAAAACGTGTTGGGAAGAAAACGTTTCTGGGAAGAAAGAGTTGCAAGGCCCTTAAACACACTGACCAGGTAAACCTATCCATATCCTCAACTGTCCCACAGCAAACTAGATTCCACAAGGAAATGGAGGGTAAAGCACACTGGTGACGTAAGGATGCCTTTCGGTAGGTCTTTAGACCTCATTGTCCAATGCTCTTGCGAAGAATCATAACATCACAATTTAGAGTTGGAAGAGATCTGAGGAACAATCCAGTTTAACTGTTTCACTTTACTTTTGAAGAAATGGAAGCCAAGGATTTAGATTATTTCTTCGTGTAACATGACCAGTGTCTATGTTGGAATCAGAACTCAGGTATATATTCAGATGTAGTTTTCAATGCTACCAAGGGATCATCCAGCCATTGGATTTTTTTTTTAAATTGAAGCGACAATTAGTATCATCAGAGAAAATTTGGAATATATAGAAGTATAGAGAAAAGTAGTAGTTTGGGATTGACATGTACACACTGCTATGTTTAAAATAGACCTACTGTGTAGCACAGGGAACTCTGCTCAATATTCTGTAATAACCTAAATGGGAATGGAATTTGCAAAAGAATAGATACATGTATACGTATAAATGCATCACTTTGCTGTACCCCTGAAACTAACACAACATTGTTAATCAACTATACTCCAATATAAAATAAAAAGTTAAAAAAAAACATTACCTGAAGGCCCATCACCCTAATTACTATTGTTATCAGTTCCTCCTTGCATTTATTTGTTTTGCTGACACACTTTTACATTTTTTTCTTTTTTCATTATTCTTTTTATACTGTGCTTTGTTATCCTAATACTTTATCAGAAGTATTCTCCCCACCATGATTCCATGACTGCATAATATCAAAGGAGAGTATAGGCTATATTTTATATAACCATTTCCATAATGTTGGGCATTGCCTCCATCTTTTTATGTTCGTAAATAATAGTGCCCCAAAGACCCCTATTCAGAAAATGCTTTATACGAAAAGATAATATTCTTAGAGTAGCTTTCCAGAATAGTAATTGCTAGATTAGGGGGTATAAACATTTTGAAAAATCATAATACATATGGTAAAAAAGCTCACTGTTATATATAGTTTTAAATTATTGTCTTTGTTGTAGTCATATTCTCTCAGAAACAAATTACATTAAAAAAAAAAATCCTTCCTTAACTGGCCTGCTCACCAGTTTGGGAAAGTTGACTGTCAGCAACAGGTCAGGTATGGGCCCAACAACTTTTTTCCTTAAAGAGGTAAATTTGGTCAAAGGAGTATTCAAGTCATGCCCATTAGCCTGAATCCTGCAGCTACTACATGGGCCTGAGGCCTCTCTCAAAAAAAAAAAAAAAAAAAAAAGGAAGCAGTAGGTTTAAGTTATGATGGCAGATATGACAGCAAGAAATGGCCTGTAAGACCATGTAACCAACTGCAGAGAGGCTGGTTGTCGTCACGGTGAGCATCCTTTGCAATGATGCAGGACTTTGCCAGTGACGGCAGGCTTTTCCTTGTTTAGGGGACCACTGGGATGAGATGGTTTGATAAAAAGAAAACAAGAACCAAACACGGAAGAACCTCAGGATTCTAAAATTTTACAGCTGGAAATGCCCTAGATATCAGCAAGCTCTGGTTCATTGACAATATTTAATAAAAACTAAGGCTTGGATGGATTTAATGGCTTGTATAAGTAATGCAACCAGTTAGTGACAGAACCTCTTCAAAAAAGACATCTCAAACATTGTCTAAATGAAAAATGAAACTGTCTCCCAGACTCTATCGCAGCAGCATTAACATCTCTATTTTCAGAAATTGTGTTTTCTGACAAGAATACAATTTTTCTTTTGTATCACCACTTTAGATGATGTTTAGATTGGGGGTCATTCCAGGACTGCATAAAAGAGCAATGAACTGGGATTCTCACCCAAATGAAGCCCCAGTCTATGAGCCAGATACTTCAATTCCCTAATCTATAAAATAGTCCTGCTCTGGCTACACCATTAGGCCAAAACAAGTTTAAATTCGGGAATGTATGTGCAAGTAATTTGAAAACACCAAACTTTACTTGAATGTAAGGAATTCTAAGTATTGATATCATTTTCTCTATTCATAATGTACCATCAAGGCTGGTCAATTTCAAGTTAAAAGAACTTCAGGTTGGGGCTTCCTTTTTAGAGGTGGTAGTGAAATTTAATTTTCATGAATATATTTCAGGGCTCCAGAAACCTGACTTCAGAATTTAATGATGGAACACAACTGAAAACTGGATTCTCCAAAATAAGCAAGTGAAAGAAAATGTTTAAAAAATCCACATCAAGGAAACAGGGTGCCAGGTACACACAGCTTCACTTCCTTTACTAGATTTTGGGGAAATTTAGCATTTAAACATTTTCAAGTACAAGCCTCTTATTTTATAAAGAAGAAATAGAAGCCCGGAGAGGTGAAGTGTGATTTTACTTAGTTATTGGAGGTCTGTGGCTATTTTATTCAACTTCTCTGGTAGTTGAGGAGAATTAGGCAATTTAAAAATAATTGGCTAAATGACTAAATGTTAAAAGGGCACAGGAGGTGTTCTGGGTGATTGCTGCTTGAAGTTAGATACAGAGAAAGGTAAATAGCTGGAGGATGGCATCTCTAAGCTCTTCTATTGAATACAACACACACAAAGCTCTTTGCTTATAGACAAGTGGCTATCCTAGTATATTAGGCTGTTTTAGAAAGCACTTGTTTTGTTCCCTCTGTGGACTGTGGTTGAAATTAGATCAGAAGACATGTTTTTTTGCAAATCTGTTTTCCATAATATGGAAGTTTCTTGTTTATACCTAAACTTTCTTTTAAAAGGAACTTTTTAGAAAAAGGGTCTTTAGCACTATTAAGACAGGAGACAAGCTGAGTCAACTTGAAGGATAAGAGCTTCATAGGTGTCATCCATGATATTTTTCCATTATCTACCCATCAGAGCAGGCATTTTGAGAAAGTTCTATTTTAATGAGAACGGAAAAATAAGAAAAGCATCATTGAGCTCAGAAGGATTAATCACAGAGCCCTGTATTCAAAATTCAGCGATGCTTGCATCACACACACACACACACACACACACACACACACACACACACACACATATATTCTCTCTTTTTTCCTTTTTAGCTCGATGAAAATTTACAGTCTGATAAGATATATCATCTGCTAACATCTAAACAGAGGTTTCATGCTGGGGTGTGTTGCCTATATGAATAGAATCATTGGCTTTTCTTTATTTCTTGGAGAATTCTTAAAGTGGAGACAAAAGACACACAAAGAAAAGAGGAGGACAGTATACTATATTCTGTATTCAGATGGAGAACTGAGAATAACTCTTTTTGTTGTAGTATGCTCTTGAAAATTATTTAAAAGCAGAATCAGTGAAAAACAGGGTTTTTTTCCCCAAGCCTGCAGTGACCCCCCTTTTATTCACAGGCTGGCAGAACAAAACGCTGACTGAGTTTATAAATGGATTTAGAGAAACTGATGAATCAGGCCCGAAAACTAAAAGATCCAGCCAGCAAAAAGTGAAATCGAGGTGACTTTTTCAAGCATCAAATGTTCCAGGTTGAAAGGCATTCAGGTTCACTTAGTTTGCTCTCAAATTGTAAACTTTGACAGGTACTTAAAAGTCCATCCCAGAAAGTGTTTCAACAGCTCATCGGCAGTTAGTCCGTCATGCTCACAGCCTAGACCAGCTGACGACCCACAGCTCACTTCACGTTAAATGTTTAGTTACTTTCATCTGTGAAGACACAGGCTGTTTGCTCATCAGCTCCAGAAGGAGTGAGACAGCTGTATACAGATACACAGTCTCCAAACTGTTACTAATCACCATGTGCAAGAAGTAAAATACATGGTCTGATTCATCTGAGATCATGTTTTCTGATGCTTCTCATTTGTTCACTCTATATGTTTATTGGGTCCCATCTATGTGTCAAGCACTCTTGCCAGGGCTGGAATTACTTCCATGAACAAGCAGGTGAAGTCCTTCTTTCATGGAGTTTACCTTCTATTTCAAGGGTTTTTTTTAGCACCATTAAGAGAAGGGGCTGGAGACAGACAAAAGACAAATCAGTAAGAGCAGTGACAAACACTCTGCAAAAAATTAATGTGAGGTGCTCTGAAGGTCAAGGACTGGTAGCAACAGTAGACTGAGGTCAGAGAAGCCCTCCCTAAGGGTGTGATATTTAATCTGAAATCTGATGACAGAAGTCCCCTTCTGCAGATCTGAGGGGAAAGCATTCTAGCTATAGAAAATAACAAGTGCAAAGACCCTAAGGTATAACAGAGGAACAGCAACAAAGGCCAGTGATGTTGGAATACAGCAGACAAGAGGGTCAGTGATGGGGAATAAGACCAAATACGGGCAGGATAAGGCGTTTAGATTTTATTATAAAAGGAGGGAAAAGCCATTGGAGACTTTAAGTGAGAGAGTAACGGAATTTAATTCATGTTTTAAAGAAATCATTCTGGCTGTTCTATGGAGGATTCACTGGAAGGGGCAAATGTAACATCAAAAAGATGAGTTTGAAAACCATTGTGAAACTAGGCAAGAGGTTATCATGCTTTGGGCTAAGGAGAAGAAGTAAAGATAGAAAAAACTGGAAGGATTCTGGGGATTTGGGGAATTAGAAATTATAGGATATGTGGATGGATTAGATGCAAGGGTGGGAGGATGGTGAGGTAAAGAGGAATAACTCGCAGAGATCTGACTTGAGTAATTGCTATCTACCTAATTACTTGAGTAATTACTTGAGTAAATGGGTAGATAGCAGGGGTATTTACTGAAATGTACAAGACCAGCAAAAGAGTTGGTTGGGGGGAAAGCGGTGTTTTGACTGTGAAATTGGAGATGCCTAGTTGCACATGAACCTATGAGTCCTGGGGTTCTCAGAGGCAGGAGCTCGACCTATAGACCATCGGTATGCACATGGTATCTGAAAACATTTGACTGGGTGTAATAAGTGAAGAGAAAGAGGCCCTGGAACACTTGGACATTTGGAAGTTCAGTAAAAGAGAAAGAATAAAGGACACTGAGAATGAGTGGTCAGTGACAGAGAGGGAAAACCAGGAAGAGAGATTTCCTAATGGAAGACCTGGCTGATCCTTCCCTCCCCCTTCGCTGTATTTACGGGGGAAACAAACACAAACTCCAGAAGGAATGAGAGTTTCTTAGTAATGCCAGTCCTCACAAATACCATTACTCATTGGTTTCTCATGGATGACATCTTCTGAGAGAAGGGAGAGGAAGCCGTGATATTAGGAAATGATTTCATCTGCAACGAAGATATTAAAGGTATGGATGGGCTTCCCTGGTGGTGCAGTGGTTGAGAGTCCGCCTGCCGATGCAGGGGACGTGGGTTCGTGCCCCGGTCCGGGAGGATCCCACATGCTGTGGAGCGGCTGGGCCCGTGAGCCATGGCCGCTGAGCCTGCGCGTCCGGAGCCTGTGCTCTGCAACGGGAGAGGCCACAACAGTGAGAGGCCCGTGTACCGCAAAAAAAAAAAAAAAAAAAAAAAGTTATGGGTGATGAAAACATGCATATACATGATGGGAATATCACACCAAAATTCACAAAGCAAAACCTACAGGAAATCAAAGAAAACTGGGCAGAAATATGTTAGTAGTGGGAGCCTTTCATTCCCCTCTCTCAGCCTAGGAGTAATCAAGCTTTGGCTTCTGACATCTGAAACAATGGGGATGAAGTCTCTTGTTATTTTATTCTCCTTTGAGCTTTTGATCCATGCTTTAAAAGTTAAAGCTATGTAAGGTCAGAAAAAAACTGTCTGAACCTGGATCCAATGCACCTTTTAAATCCCCTACATGCTGAAGGCCAAACCTTCTGTAGCTAGGAAGAGTGAACATTTAAATAATTTACATAGATCACATCAATTAACCATGAACCCACACATATATTCCTTCTGTGTATGAATACACTAACTACAAACCTCTCTCTCCTGCTCACTATGCCTTGTTTGGCTCAGACAGAATACAACAAAATAAGAATTTTTCCCCAAAAAACCCTCCTGAATTTAGGGGTCCCTTAATCTGTATACCACATCCTGGTTGCAAAGTGATTTGGCTCAGTTACATGCAAATGAATAAAGGAACACTGCAATTCAAAAGAAAAGATTAAAGTAGACACATTTTCTTTTTTGCCAGGCGTTGTTTATTCTTTAACCTAAGAGGAGTCATATTACATACATATTTTAAAATTAAGTTCACAAAAAGGAAATCTGAAGAGAGATTTTAAAATTTCCTTTTAAATTGCGAGGGAGTCTTCTAGTCTAGTTTCTATTGTTTGGGCTGGAGAAAAAAGATCAGCAATGAGGCTGAAATGATGTACTTTCTTCAAGGATGCACAAAGCAGGAGTGCTCCAGGAAAGGAACCACTGACAAATGCGAAAGTACTTTGCAGAAAGGAGTTGAGGGCCATACACCACTAGATCCCATGTTCCATGCGGGCAGGGGGCCATGTTTTTGCTTACCTCTGAATGTGGAACAGAGTCTGACAAACAGTAGATGCTCTAAAAGTAGCTCAGGAGTGAAAGAACAAACATAACCACTATGTAGGCTGCCCTGTGACAGACTGCAGTTGCGGAGAGAGACACTCTTCTTTCAGCAGCAAATAACAATAAGGAGGCATATTTTTCTCAGGTGCTTTTAAGAAATAAAACCCATTCTCTTTGGGGAAAAAGAAGGGAATATGAGAAAACCACAGTGCAAGTTATGAAGACTAGAGGTCAGAACACAGCGCTGAATTTGTATGAAACAGAAAGATGCAAAAAGCACTGTTTTTCACTCAGAGAGTTTGTTGTTATGGAGAAGAAAATTCTGTTGAGCCTACATAGGAAATAATTCTAAAATAACATAGCTCTATGAAAGAAAGATTGAAACAATTTCTCCTTCAAGGACTGGCATCTGATAAAACAATTAGTAAAGATCAAGGGCATTAGTCATAAGTAGATCCCTCTCTTCAGCTGTTGATGTGATCTTCTAAGGGTTTAAAGCAATACATTGTAATCTGGCTGATTGGGTTCCTCAGCTGTGATGACCAGGCTTCTCTGATTATTAACCTAATTGCTACCGAAATCAAGGAAAGCTATTCAGTGATTGCTTCTTGATTTTTTTTTTTTTTTTTTTCTTTTTGCGGTATGCGGGCCTCTCACTGTTGTGGCCTCTCCCGTTGCGGAGCACAGGCTCCGGACGCGCAGGCCCAGCGGCCATGGCTCACGGGCCCAGCCGCTCCGCGGCATATGGGATCCCCCCAGACCGGAGCACGAACCCGTATCCCCTGCATCGGCAGGCGGACTCTTACCCACTGCGCCACCAGGGAGGCCCGCTTCTTGATTTTTTAAAAGATATTTTGACTCGTTCATGCAGTATCTTTTATTTATCTTGTGTCTTGAGCAATGCCTGCTCTACTTTTGTTTTGATTCAACTTGGAAATATAATTTATCAGTACAAACCTGAAACTTAGCAGTATGTTATTATTTAAGGGTCAAATTGGGCTGTGATGAAATTCACAGAACTCAGAAAAATCAACAAATCATCTACAGGGAGTTGATTCAACGAGGGAAGGACTCTATTGTATTGTAATCGAATTTCAGAGAGAGAGAGACTTGAGATAGTACACAGACTTTATTTTATAGGCATAGAAAGAGTGGGTTAGCATTGGTGCACTCATTTGGCAGATGTTGTTCTGGTTGTATTATGTATGGTACCTCATTTCACGCTCCCAGTAAATCAAATGAAAAAACTGAACATTCATAAAGGCAAGTGCTTTACTTATGGTCAATCACATTGTCTAGTGAAACTAAATCAGGGCCTGAATGTATTTTCTCTGCCTTCTCCTTTCTTTCCACGACTGGGCACTGCCCGTGGCATTCTTTCTTGAATGGAAACCCAATCAAGGTCATGGGTGTTTTTAAAAACGGAGTTTAGATCAAGAAAAAATCTCAAAACAGTGAAGTTTCTTCTATAGGAAAAGGTTTTCAGAGAAAAGTGGGGGTGGGGGGAATACATCCAGGTACTAAATAAGAATATAATAACAAAAATTAACCTTTCAGTGGGAAGTGGCTCATGATTATTTGTTCTGTGTTCCCTCCTATAGTTTTTGCCCCAAAGAGTCACTTGCGGTTCACAGGCTGAGGACAGCCTGTGGTTGATGCATCAGAAGAGAAATGGGAGGAAAGAGGATTCAGAGTCCAAGACCTGGGTCAATGCCAATTCTTTCTCTTACTGAGATTGAGGTATTTGACAGGTTTTTTAATTTCCCTTGTAATTTGGTTTTCTTCTCTCTAAAATAAGGACCTATCTTACAGGGCTGTGGTGAAGATCAAATGAAATAATGTAGATTTTTTTTTCATAAATTTATTTATTTTTGGCTGCATTGGGTCTTCATTGCTGCACGCAGGCTTTCTCTAGTTGCGGCGAGCGGGGGCTATTCTTCATTGCAGTGCACAGGCTTCTCATTGCAGTGGCTTCTCTTGCTGTGGAGCACAGGCTCTAGGCACGCGGGTTTCAGTAGTTGTGGCACATGGGCTTCAGCAGTTGTGGCTCATGGGCTCTAGAGCGCAGGCTCAGTAGTTGTGGCACAGGGGCTTATTTGCTCCGTGGTATGTGGGATCTTCCCAGACCAGGGCTCGAACACATGTTCACTTCATTGACAGGCGGATTCTTATCCACTGAGCCACCAGGGAAGCCCCTGTAGATTTTTTTTTTTTAAAGGCCATGCACTGGTGGTTCTTTACCCTATCAGACCGAATGTCCTCTTTTTATAATAGTTTGTAAATCACCTTAACTATCTCAAAATGAAGTTTGTAGATGCTATATCTTATCTACAAAGATACCTTTTAAATAATCAAAATCATGCCTGTCACATAGAAGAGAAATAGGGAAAAAATTTTGTAATAAACAATACAATACATATCCATAATTCTTCCGCAATTCTACCACCCAAATGACTCAGAAATTCAAAAACATTTTGTGACTCGTTTGACAGCAAACCCTGACATAAACACATGTGAAACTGATGTGGTCTTTATTTTTCCCAGTTAATGTGAATAGCCAGAAGTTTTTTCTGCAGAAAAATTAATGTGTTTCATTATAGGTGCTCTCCTGGTTTTCACTAATAAGGTTACACAATATGCACAAGACATGTACCAGATTATCTGTAAAAACTATGTAGAATTCTAAAGTGCATCTAGCCCCAAGAGTTTTAGAAAAGGAATGTGAACTTGTAATATTACTAATGCTTTACTATGCTAGTATATGTCTGGCATTGTTTTTCGCCTTCAAACCTGTTTAATATCTACAAGGTAAGTACTAGTCTTACTCCCACTTTACAGGTAAGGAAAATGAGACACAGAGAGGTTAAGTAACTGGCCCAAATTCACACAGCTAGTGTGTGGTAAGGAAGGATGGTAAGAGAATGCAGGCAGTCTGTAGCAACCATGCTTTTGCCACTGAATTATACTGTATTTCAATAGGTACATGCTCAAGAATGATTGCTCTGAAAGCCACAAAGTAGTCAGATGCTTGCGCCTCTACCTGGAGACTTATATATTCTCACATTGTAGGGGTGACTTAACTAAGAAGCTATTGGTGTGATATGATTCTCTGAAATGGTGAAATATGCAGTAAATTTCTTAGCAAAACAAAATACATTTTTATTTGATTTACTTGTTAATTGCATGCCTAAAATTCAGTATATAGTAAATAATTTTAAATGATATATAAAACAGAGATAGGCACTTAATGTAAATAATTTTTTTTTTTTTTTTTTTTTTTTTTTTGCGATATGCGGGGCCTCTCACCACCGTGGCCTCTCCCGTTGTGGAGCACAGGCTCCGGACGCGCAGGCGCAGCGGCCATGGCTCACGGGCCCAGCAGCTCCGGGGCATGTGGGATCCTCCTGGACCGGGGCACGAACCCGTGTCCCCTGCATCGGCAGGAGGACTCTCAACCACTGCGCCACCAGGGAAGCCCCCGTAGGTGATTTTAAATAAGTTTAAAACCTGTTGGACATCAAGCATTGGGTAGGAGGCAGGACCATTCTTCATTGTGCCATAGCTGTCTTGCCCACCCTTGACCCTGCCCATCTAAGGCCAGAAGTCCTCCAATACTTGCCAATAAAATAAACCCAGAAATTGCTGAAAGATCCCTCATTGGTAGATACGTCCCAGTTTAGAACCACAGCTGTAAACCATCAGCCATTTTATAAGTACCAGTTACGGTTATAGTACTAATATTAATCAAACCATTCTTTCATGACAACTTTGAAGACTGGGTCAACTAAAATCTGCTAGTAGGACATTCAGACTTTCAACTCCATCATACTACAAAGAAGAGTGCAAACAAATTTTGACCGCATAGATTTTATTGTTTGCTATCTTTGCTATTTTTAAAGTTTTATATTTGATACTTGTTTTGTTTTCTAAAAGATTCTGCCTTTCTGACAAACAACTATAAATAAAATGCACCACACTTTAAGTCATGGGCAAGAAAGAAACCCCAAAGGAAAAAATTATGTCACTACTTTAGGTAGTCGAGTTGTCTACACATATATGGAAAAGGATGAAGAAAGGAAGGAAGCAAAGAAGGAAGGAAGACATCCAAGAACATGACCAAGGTATTCTTTTACTTGTCTTATTTTATGAGTTCTCTGAGCATTACTTCCCTCCTTTTGGAAATCAAACTCATCCTAAATGCCACCTCTTCATGAAGTCTTCTTCAGTCTGATGTCCACGCCCATCAGAATTATTCATTCTCTGGTCTTTGTGCTTCTTTTTCAGTACCTACCTACAGCATAAATAAAGTGTATCACATTGAATATCTGTCATAGTTCTTTGTTGACACTGCTCTCTTATCTCTTGCATTGTAAATATCTTGAATTTAAAACTTTCTTATTCATTTCTTTATCTATCTCATAACACCTTCCAATAGAAACATAGAGAAGAGAAGGGGAAGTGTCTGTTTCTGTGTGTATGGTGGGGTGGGGTGGGGGATCTTTCTGACTGAGATAGAAGAGAGGGGGCCAACTACCTAACTTCCTTAAGTTAAGGGGAAACTACAAAGGATTTATTTTTCATTGTTCTGGTCAATAAACGTTTGGCAAATAAATAAATACGCAAATTGAAACTGAGTTATTCTTAAGGGATTATACCACCAACATAATGTAGGTTAGAAAATACACACAGGAGCACCTGTCTAAGGTTTCTATGCCACAGTGACTTTCTGAGGGTTTAACTGAGATAAGCTTTCACCTTGTCGGTGTAAATGAAGTGGGAGAGTCAGAGAACATGGCAGAGGCCTTGGGACTAGGTCTGCCTCTTCTTTTGCTAATCCTATTCACTACGACTTGAATTTAGACAAACCAAGAGACCCTGCATCTAAAGTAATCTGAGGGCCACTTGCAAAGAGATGTTGCCTTCCTACCCACCTAACGCCTAGTTAACGCCCAGGCTATACTCGAGATACTTTTCAGGGCATGACATGCTTTACGCATCAGGAATTAAACCCTTACTGAAGCCATCGAACATACAGGCTGTTTTCTTAGAGCAAGTTAAAATTTGCAAAGCCCTGACATGGAAAACATGAAGGTGGATTATATCCAGTGTTTGTTTTGAAGGTCAGCACGAGTTTCTCTGTAGCACACTCCACAGGGCAGGGATGCAGGGGCTGGATCTGTAGTAGCCACAGCTGACCGGAGGATGGGTTGCACGGGTGCAGCTGGTTCCTAGCAGCTCTAGAATGAACCTCGTTTCTTAAGTTATTCTAAATGTTTTAGGTTGGTGTTATTTGTTTCAGGAGTTGAATATCAACAACAATGTTTGAAATGACAAATAATTGCTATGGAAGGACCATGTGTTGCCTAAAATTTAACCAAACATTGTATCACAGAAAAGCCTTCTGGGCCATATGGTCCTACCCACCTCCTGAAGGACATTTGTAGTTCTCTCTTTCCTATAAACAGTTTAAAGTAACCATGATAAACATTCTGGTGAAAAGCTAAACTTGCATTTGCTCCTCTCCTGTTGATTATTTGTGATAATAAGAAAATGTTTATGCACACAGAGGCGAAGTTTACGTGGGCAGCCCTAATGCATATACTCCCTTATGGGGTGATTTACTGCTCGTTTATATTGAGAATGAGAAATGATGAACACAATTTTCTGTACTGACACAACATTTCAATAGCTCCTGTGTACTAAGCTCTAAGACTTAGTTCATCATAAGACATTAATTCCAAACAGAACATATTAAGGAGAACGACATATGTCACCTCAGTTATTTTTTTTTCCTTCCAGGGTTGACCACAATATTTTTTCCAAGGGGAAAAAAAATATCATGAAAATTTTCTTTCCAGAAGCATTCTGAATTTTCAAGGAAAGACCTAGAACCTCAAGAAATTCTTCAAAGTCATGGCAATGTTTAACTGAGCTATAGGTACTGAATCTGGGTCTTAATACCTGAAAAACAGTACACACACACATTAGCATAATGTTCTTAGAACTTTTTGGAAGGTTCTACTTAATAAGAGTAGACACCAATGGAGAGTGGCATTCCAAAACTGGATATTCTATGCAGATTCTACCTACTCTCTTCATTGTTACTAGCTATGGAGATACTGTCTATTTGGGGTAAATGTCTGTTTGGGATAAATTAAAGGGAAAGTAGTAGGAATTAGCTAAAAGAGATTTAAATATTGTATCAGAGAAAACACTATTATTTCTATTCTTAAATGGTTCAAAAAGCATCAAAAGAATACCGGAAATGAGGCAAACATACTGTATACTCTTGGACTCACAGTAGCCTTTTACATATTGGAATATCATCATCTATATTTCTGTTCTTCCATCAGATCTTTTGAAACATGTAATGGTTCATCGTTGCCAGGAGATTGAACTCAAAACTTCTCAGGGTGACATATAAAGATTTCTATAATAAAGCCCCAATCTGTCTTTCTAGGATTAGCTATTCCTACTTCCTCTAGCCTCCAACCTGTGCCCCCGAGACTCTAGTACCTGACCTATTTATTATCCCTTGGATAAGACATACCCTTCCATGCCTTGTACCTTTATCCATATTGTCTTCTCATCTTAGAATGCCCTTCTCCCTTTTCTATATCAAGAAATACTATTTCTCAAAGTCCAACTCAAGTATCACCTCTTCTGTGAAGCCTTCCCCATCTCAAAGTCCCAAGCATCCCCTCTTCAGTTTACATCACGATGTGTTACATTTCCATTGTAGCACCAAGCAAAGCCCATTTTTGATTGACAGTCCGTTCCATATGTGTCTTCCCTCCAGCTAGATTCAGAGCTCATTTAAGGCAAACACTATCATGTTATCACTGTGGTAGGTGCTCAGTTAAATGTATATTTTCAGAATTCTCTTGACCAGAAAGAAGTCTGATAGGTGAGCATCCAAACTTTAAATTCCCCCAATAAGCAAATGAAACAGAACAAGACACAAAACACAAGATTAAATTAAAATTTAAGGATATAAAAACTATTTCCCAATGACCCTGATCCAGAGTTAAAAGTTCAACCAAATAAACCTGAAGAGTCATTGAGGGTCAAGAAGCAAAGAGTTGCTATAAACAACTCAAACTATTTAATCTCTGTCTTAATGGAGCCAGAACCACAGTCCTCCCAAATTTCCTAGTTCAGTTGCCAGAGACATGAAATTTTGTTTGAGGCACAAAGAACCACTGGATAGAACATGAGTGTGCTAAAGGTAACTATCGAAGAGAGAAGGAAGACTCTATTCCCCCACAAAAAAGGGACCTCTCCCTGATCCTGTGCTGGGAAGGAGGGCTCTGCATCTGGGTTTCCATTCCCTTCTCACTGCCCTTCTGCCAGAAAGCAACAGCTGGGGGCAGTTCAGGTTTCTGAGTAGAAATGAGTTGAGCCCATAACAGGGTTTCTGGGGCAGGAGAGAGAATAGCAAGCTGGGCATAAAAATGGCGTAATCAAGCAAGGAACCAGATGGCCCTGGTGGTGAGATCTAAGGGCGAATTAGACAAGAGATTTCTGCAGCAAGTCAAACGGGAGTTCAAATGGACATCTTCCATGTCATTCCCCCAAGGTTCCACTTTGGGGACATTTGAGAAAATTAGAATTACTATAATATCAAGATATGGAATGATACTAAAACATGACATGGTTTCAAAGGTCAAAAAAGATCTGTGCATTCCATTATGTTTTTTTTTTTTAAATCTGCTATTTTTGTTAAAAAGGAGTTGAGGGCAACCCCGAGATGTAAGGTTTCCCAATTTTTCTCGAAATGGTTCTGGGAGACCTCCTACTTTCTTCACTCACCAACCAACTCCTCTTTATTTCAAAAAGTGCACAGGTACCCAGATAAGTGACTAAACCACTGCTATCACCCCATTTCTTTCCTGAAGTGCCCCTCCCTTTCCTGACACACAGCCCGAGACAAAGATCTAAGACACTACGCTTTCTCATTTGATCTTCATTGAACGGTACCTTTATTTACATCATTCTTTATCAACCTTAACTCACAAGGTTGTGGTGAGAGTTGAAGGAGACCAAATACATAAAATAAGTGGTGTCCACCCCACATTAGGTGCTCAACAAAATTATTCTATTTCTGCTCAGGCTCCCCGAAAGCCTAAATGGTCTATCTTTGCTCTTAGTCACAGATCCATCATGTTGCCAGGATTTAGACGTTATCCTATATAAAATTCAATCACAGCTCAATTACTTTGGCTCAAATGATCCCTTCTTGTGCCAGTCCAATTCCCATCCCAGAACTTTACGTGCCAGCCATCTTGAACTGTCTGCCCTTCCGAATACACGGTGCTCTGGCGTGACCACACCCTGCGGCACTGGTGGTTTCTTCCCAGAACTACTAGCGCCCCCTTCTGTTTTTACGTGGCACATTCCTCCTGAAGATTTAATGAAATATTCTTACTCAGTGATACCACTGTATCCAAATATATATTGCCACATATATTTCCACTCTTTGCTTTTATATCCCGTCTGTTAGACTGTGAATTCCAGCACATCTTATTCATCTTTGATGGTACACTGCCTGGTGTATAACAGGTGCTTAATGAATAAATGAATGAGGGAATTTTCCTATGATCTGAGCCAACAAAGTTGCACTGTCTATGATTACACTGCTTTTTTTCAGTCTTATGCTTTTTATTTTACTTATTTTTTAAAATTTAGCTTATTGAAGTATAGTTGATTTGCAATGTTGTTAATTTTTGCTGTACAGCAAAATGATTCAGATATACATATACATATATCCTTTTTCATATTCTTTTCCATGATGGTTTATCACAGGATATTCAATAGAGTGTCCTGTGCTATGCAGTAGGACCTTGTTGTTTATGTATTCTATATATAATAGTTTGCATCTGCTATATGATTATAATGTTTTTAACATCTTTAAAAAAAGCCCCACACCTAAAGAAAAATCAGTGTCAGCAATTTTGGAATTAAGTTCTGTTGTTCTTTTTTTTTTTTTTTTTTAAGGCTAGAGACACAACCAAGTCCTTACTGAGCTCTTGGCATTTTCGTTTTATCAGCAACTAATTGCACTTTGAACAATCTTAATTTTAAAACTACTTTCCTTAATACTCTTCTTTCAACTTGTTATTTAGAGACTCACCTCTCAATCCCACCCTACATCCTTTGTAAATACCATAAATACACACACACACACACACACACACACACACTCTCTTCTGAAGATTCGCCCAAAATAATTCAATGTGCTGATGACCTTCAAGATGAAGGCAGAGTAAACAATGAGCACTATTGGAGAAAACATGTCCTGTTGTCAGCTTAACTGTGGGGGGGAACGAGGCGCTGGGGGGCAGAAGAAAGCTCTGGGGAGGGCTGGAGGTACGGAGAGCATCTACCGTAAAAGCTATAACACCGCCACCCCCCATCACTTGTTTACAAAGAAAAAGAAAATAGCTAATTGACGTAGGATGTGGGTGAGCTTGGTTTTCGTCTCCATCTGTTTTGCCTCATCTTGCGGTTGCCTTAGGAGCACATCAGAGCCAACCATTTCCAGTGCTTTAGGGGGTAAAAAGAAATAAAATCAAATAACTCAGAGACTTTGGATCCTCCTCTCAGACTCAGGCCAGCTAAAAGAGCAATTCCAATCCCCTGAAGCTACTATTACGTAAAAATTATGAAAGTGTCGAATTCAAGATCTTGAGAGATTACGCTAATTGAAGTCTTGGATATTTTATTCCTAGCGATTAAATAAAGAACCTGGTTAGAAGTCCTCTTGAAAGCAAAATCTCAAGCAAGTGGCATCAAACATTAATCAATGGCAAAAGAAATCTCGAGTAGGAAAATTTCAGATTCTCTTGGTGGTTTATGTGTTTGATGTTTTTTGTCCAAGTGTGTACATCAACATCAACTGCTGAGAAAAATAAATTTATTTTCCTAGCTTAGACCCACGTAATATTGCATGACTAAATGTAGGAATGATTTAACAGTTGCTTCTGTGGTGTTAAACAAAATCATTTTGTTTTTTCATTCTAAAATATGGTAGAGACTCAAAGTGAAGAGAACATAACTAAGCTCTGAAAAGCCTGCCTCATATCATCTGATTAAATATCTAAATTTTAAAATAATGTTCTACTGAAGTTAATAATCACCCATAAAAATTTCAACCCCTGAGATTTACATTTTGGAAAAAGTCTTCATAAAGATTTACAGTAAGAAAGACATCCTTTCTTTTCTCATGCAATCCATTGTAAACCAACTGTCAACTTAAACTTTAGTTTTTCAGTTTCAGCAAAAATTGGAACTGACTGAGAGAATATGTGAGTCAAGCATAAGATGGATGTATCTCTTGGTATTCTTGTACATTGATAGCCCAACATCATCTAGTTTCCTCTTTATACAACAAAGTATGATGGAAATGTTTCCCCACAGTGATTAGCACTGTTGTGATTTCATGCCTGCAGAAGGCGTGTGTCAGAGGATTTGATCAGACCATTTCCAACAAAAAGCCAAGAATGCCTCATTTTTCTGGCAGCTGTAATTTCCTAGGGCCTTTTGGACTTTGGTGTTCTATCATGAAGGTTATAGATGAAACAATCTTATTCAATAGCTATTTTTAGTTTACTGAGAACTAAGCGTCCTTGGGCGTGAGTTAAGAGAAACTCTTTCCAAAATTTGCCCTGTGGCTTATTACAGTATACAACTTAAGTTCATCTTGCCTGATCATCCCTCTCAACCCACACCTGGTCAGGGTGGAGAAGTTGATCATACAAACGAGAAGGCTCCCAAGCCTTTTATTCATTTCTTTCCTCAAGTACTTCAGTAAAGCAAGAAGAGATACTATGAAATAGTCAAGAGGACAAGCTCAAAGTTTCGATTTTCATTGATGCTGCCAACACTGGCTTCTCTTTTGCCAACAAGAACAGTCTTTCTAAAAACTCCGATCCTATCCAGATAATGCCCCTTCCTAGTCTATTCAAATCTCCGAACCGAGTGAAAAAGGAAACTTAACACTCAGCTGCTTTTAAAGGCACATCCTACCCACATCAGAAAAAGACAGAATAAGTCCTTCTGATACAAGGGTGAGAGTGAACAAACTATTATTTCAAATCTGATTCTGTGCGTGGCAATTCCAGTTTAAAAGTTTTGCCTGAACACTCTATGACATAAATCACAGAAAGATCCTATTTGACCCACCTCCTAGAGAAACGGAAATAAAAACAAAAATAAACAAATGGGACCTAATGAAACTTAAAAGCTTTTGCAAAGCAAAGGAAACCATAAACAAGACCAAAAGACAACCCTCAGAATGGGAGAAAATATTTGCAAACGAAGCAGCTGACAAAGGATTAATCTCCAAAATATACACGCAGCTCATGCAATCAATATCACTAAAACATAAAAACCCAGTCCAAAAATGGGCAGAAGACCTAAATAGACATTTCTCCCAAGAAGATATACAGATGGCCAACAAACACATGAAAGGATGCTCAACATCACTAATCATTAGAGAAATGCAAATCAAAACTACAATAAGGTATCACCTCACACCAGTCAGAATGACCATCATCAAAAAATCTACAAACAATAAATGCTGGAGAGGGTGTGGAGAAAAGGGAACCCTCTTGCTCTGTTGGTGGTAATGTAAATGATACAGCCACTATGGAGAACAGTATGGAGGTTCCTTAAAAAACTAAAAATAGAACTACCATACGACCCAGACTACTGGGCATATACCCTGAGAAAATCATAATCCAAAAACTGTCATATACCACAATGTTCATTGCAGCTCTATTTACAATAGCCAGGACATGGAAGCAAGCTAAGTGTCCATCAACAGATGAATGGATAAAGAAGATGTGGCACATATATACAATGGAATATTACTCAGCCATAAAAAGAAACAAAATTGAGTTATTTGTAGTGAGGTGGATGGACCTAGAGACTGTCATACAGAGTGAAGTAAGTCAGAAGGAAAAAAACAAATACCGTATGCTAACACATATATATGGAATCTAAAAAAAAAAAAAGGTTCTGAAGAACCTAGGGGCAGGACAGGAATAAAGACACAGACGTAGAGAATGGACTTGAGGACACGGTGTGGGGGAAGTGTAAGCTGAGACAAAGTGAGAGAGTGCCATGGACATATATACACTACCAAATGTAAAACAGATAGCTAGTGGGAAGCAGCCGCATAACACCGGGAGATCAGCTTGGTGCTTTGTGACCACCTAGAGGGGTGGGATAGGGAGGGTGGGAGGGAGACACAAGATGGAGGGGATATGGGGATATATGTATATGTATAGCTGATTCACTTTGTTATACAGCAGAAACTAACACACCATTGTAAAGCAGTTATACTCCAATAAAGATGTTAAAAAATAAAAATAAAATAAAATAAAAGTTTTGTCTGACAGTAACAGTTCTGTATATGTGCCATGATCTCAATAAATATCTGGTAATACGGAAACAAACAAACAGAAGTTTAGTTCAGAATTCAACAAATTAGTCTGTTTATTTGAGATCTGGTTTCCTTTCAAGTCCCTATTCCAGGGATATGGAAATAAAAAAATAACACATTTGCCCAAACTGGATTTTATTTTATTTTATTTTTAATTGAAATATAGCTAATTTACAATGTTAAATTAGTTTCAGGTGTACAGCATAGTGATTCACGATTTTTACAGATTATACTCCATTAAGCGGAACTAATAATAAAAATAATAACATATTTGCCTTTTTAGCCATAGAGAGGGGTACTTCCAGGACCAAAGCAGTCTTCTTGGAGAGTAGATTCACCTGTGTCGTTCCTCGTCTCTAACAAAGCCTAGTCTCTGCTGAGTCCAGTGATTCTCAGGTGCATGGAGCCAAATTTAAAGCAATTAGGGAGATTGGTTCAAGATGGTGGAGTAGAAGGAGGTGCTCTCACTCCCTCTTGTGAGAGCACCAGAATCATAACTAACTGGTGAACAATCATCAACGGGAAGACACTGGAAATCACCAAAAAAACACCCCACATACAAGACAAAGGAGAAGCTACAATGAGACGGTAGGAGGGGCGCAATCACAATAAAATCAAATCCCATAACTCCTGGGTGGGTGACTCACAGACTGGAGAACACTTATACCACAGAAGTCCACCCACTGGAGTGAAGGTTCTGAGCCCCACGTCAGGCTTCCAAACCTGGAGGTCCGGCAATGGGAGGAGGAATTCCTAGAGAATCAGACTTTGAAGACTAGCGGGATTTGACTGCAGGACTTTAACAGGACTGGGAGAAACAGACTCCACTCTTGGAGGGCACACACAAAGAACTGTGCACATGGGACCCAGGGGAAGGAGCAGTGACCCCACAGGAGACTGAACCAGACCTACCTGCTAGTATTGGAGGGTCTCCTGCAGAGGCGGGGGGTGGCTATGGCTCACCGTGGGGACAAGGACACTGGCAGAAGAAGTTCTGGGAAGTATTCCTTGGTGTGAGCCCTCCCAGAGTCCACCATTAGTCTCACCAAAGAGCTGGGTAGGCTCCAGTGCTGGGTCACCTCAGGCCAAACAACCAACAGGGAGGGAACCCAGCTCCACCCATCAGCAAACAAGCAAATTAAAGTTTTACTGAGCTCTGCCCACTAGAGCAACACCCAGCTCAACCCATCAGGAAGCTTGCACAAGCCTCTTAGATAGCCTCATCCACCAGAGGGCAGACAGCAGAAGCAAGAGCTACAATTCTGAAGCCTGTGGAAGGAAAATCACATTCACAGAAAGATAGACAAAATGAAAAGGCAGAGGACTTTGTACCAGATGAAGGAACAAGTTAAAACCCCAGAAAAACAACTAAATGAAGTGGAGATAGGCAACCTTCCAGAAAAAGAATTCAGAATAATGATAGTCAAGATGATCTTCACTATCAGAAAAAGAATGAAGGCAAAGATAGAGAAGATGCAAGAAATGTTTAACAAAGACCTAGAAGAGGTAAAGAACAAACACCTAGAAGAATTAAAGAACAAACAAACAGAGATGAACAACACAATAACTGAAATGAAAAATACTCTAGAAGGAATCAATAGCAGAATAACTGAGGCAGAAGAACGGATAAGTGACCTGGAAGACAGAATGGTGGAATTCACTGCTGTGGAACAGAATAAAGAAAAAAGAATGAAAAGAAATGAAGACAGCCTAAGAGAACTCTGGGACAACATTAAATGCAACAAAATTCACATTATAGGGGTCCCAGAAGCAGAAGACAGAGAGAAAGGACCCGAGAAAATATTTGAAGAGATTATAGTCGAAAACTTCCCTAACATGGGAAAGGAAATAGCCACCCAAGTCCAGGAACCACAGAAAGTCCCAGGCAGGATAAACCCAAGGAGAAACACACCGAGACACACAGTTAACAAAATGGCAAAAATTAAAGACAAAGAAAAGTTATTGAAAGCAACAAGGGAAAAACAACAAATAACACACAAGGGAACTCCCATAAGGTTAACAGCTGATTGTTCAGCAGAAACTCTACAAGTCAGAAGAGAGTGGCACAATATATTTAAAGTGATGAAAGGGAAGAACCTACAACCAAGATTACACTACCTGGCAATGATTTCATTCAGATTCGACAGAGAAATCAAAAGCTTTACAGACAAGCAAAAGCTAAGCGAATTCAGCACCACCAAACCAGCTCTACAACAAATGCTAAAGGAACTTCTCTAAGTGGGAAACACAAGAGAAGAAAAGGACCTACAAAAACAAACCCAAAACAATTAAGAAAATGGTCATAGGAACATACATATCGGTAATTACCTTAAACATGAATGGATTAAATGCTCCAACCAAAAGGCACAGGCTTGCTGAATGGATACAAAAACAAGACCCATATATATGCTGTCTACAAGAGACCCACTTCAGGCCTAGGGACACATACAGACTGAAAGTGAGGGGATGGAAAAAGATATTCCATGCAAATGGAAATCAAAAGAAAGCTGGAGTAGCAATACTCATATCAGATAAAATAGACTTTAAAATAAAGAATGTTACAAGAGACAAGGAAGGACATTACATAATGATCAAGGGATCAATCCAAGAAGAAGATATAACAATTATAAATATATATGCACCCAACATAGGAGCACCTCAATACCTAAGGCAACTGCTAACAGCTATAAAAGAGGAAATCGACAGTAACACAATAATAGTGGGGGACTTTAACACCTTGCTTACACCAATGGACAGATCATCCAAAATGAAAACAAATAAGGAAACGGAAGCTTTAAATGACACAATAGACCAGATAGATTTAATTGATATTTATAGGACATTCCATCCAAAAACAGCAGATTACACTTTCTTCTCAAGTGCACACGGAACATTCTCCAGAATAGATCACATGTTGAGTCACAAATCAAGCATCAGTGAATTTAAGAAAATTGAAATCGTATCAAGAATCTTTTGCAACCACAACACTATGAGATTAGAAATGAATTACAGGGAAAAAAAGTAAAAAACACATACAAATGGAGGCTAAACAATACGTTACTAAATAACCAAGAGATCACTGAGGAAATCAAAGAGGAAATCAAAAAATACCTAGAGACAAATGACAACGAAAACATGACAATCCAAAACCTATGGGATACAACAAAAGCAGTTCTAAGAGGGAAGTTTGTAGCAATACCAGCCTACCTCAAGAAAGAAGAAAAATCTCAAATAAACAATCTAAACTTACACATAAAGGAACTAGAGAAAGAAGAACAAACAAAACCCAGAGTTAGCAGAAGGAAAGAAATCATAAAGATCAGAGCAGAAATAAATGAAATAGAAACAAAGAAAACAATACCAAAGATCAATAAAACTAAAAGGTGGTTCTTTCAGAAGATAAACAAAATTGATAAACCTTTAGCCAGACTCATCAAGAAAAAGAGGGAGAGGACTCAAATCAATAAAATTAGAAATGAAAAAGGATAAGTTACAACAGACACCGCAGAAATATAAAGCATCGTGAGAGACTACTATAAGCAACTCTATGCCAATAAAATGGACAACCTGGAAGAAATGGACAAACTCTTAGAAAGGTATAACCTTACAAGACTGAACCAGGAAGAAACAGAAAATATGAACAGACCAATCACAAGTAATGAAATTGAAACTGGGATTAAAAATCTTCCAACAAACAGAAGTCCAAGACCAGATGGCTTCACAGGTGAATTCTATCAAACATTTAGAGAAGAGCTAACACCCAGCCTTCTCAAACTCTTCCAAAAAAGTGCAAAGGAAGGAACACTCCCAAACTCATTCTATGAGGCCACCATCACCCTGATACCAAAACCAGACAAAGATACTACAAGAAAAGAAAGTTACAGACCAATATCACTGATGAATAAAAATGCAAAAATCCTCAACAAAATACTAGCAAACAAAATCCAACAATACATTAAAAGGATCATACACCATGATCAAGTGGGATTTATCCCAGGGATGCAAGGATTCTTCAATATACACAAATCAATCAATGTGATACACCATATTAACAAACTGAAGAATAAAAACCATATGATCATCTCAATAGATGCAGAAAAAGCTTCTGACAAAATTCAACACCAATTTATGATAAAAACTCTCCAGAAAGTAGGCATAGAGGGAACTTACCTCAATATAATAAAGGCCATATACAACAAACCCAAAGCAAACATCATTCTCAGTGGTGAAAAACTGAAAGCATTTCCTCTAAGATGAGGAACAAGACAAGGATGTCCACTCTTGCCACTATTATTCAACATAGTTTTGGAAGTCCTAGCCTGGGCAATCAGAGAAGAAAAAGAAATAAAAGGAATCCAAATCAGAAAAGAAGAAGTAAAACTGTCACTGTTTGCAGATGCCATGTACTATACATAGAGAATCCTAAAGATGCCATCAGAAAACTACTAGAGCTAATCAATGAATTTGGTAAAGTTGCAGGATACAAAATTAATGTACAGAAATCTCTTGCATTCCTATACACTAAGAACGAAAGATCAGAAAGAGAAATTAAGGAAACACTCCCATTCACCACTGCAACAAAAAGAATAAAATACCTAGGAATAAACCTACCTAAGGAGGTAAAAACCTGTACTCAGAAAACTATAAGACACTGTTGAAATAAATCAAAGATAACACAAACAGATAGAGAGATACACCATGTTCTTGGATTGGAAGAATCAATATTGTGAAAATGACTACACTACCCAAAGCAATCTACAGATTCAATGCAATCCCTATCAAATTACCAGTGCCATTTTTTACAGAACCAGAACAAAAAAATCTTAAAATTTGTATAGAGACACAAAAGACCCCCAATAGCCAAAGCAATCTTGAGGGGAAAAAATGGAGCAGGAGGAACTGACTCCCTGATTTCAGACTATACTACAAAGCTACAGTAATCAAGATAATATGGTACTGGCACAAAAACAGAAATATAGATCAATGGAACAGGATAGAAAGCCCAGAGATAAACCCACACACCTATGGTCAACTAATCTATGAGAAAAGAGGCAAGGATATACAATGGAGAAAAGATAGTCTCTTCAATAAGTGGTGCTGGGAAACTGGACAGCTACCTGTGAAAGAATGAAATTAGAACACTCCCTAACACAAAAATAAACTCAAAATGGATTAGAGACCTACATGTAAGACCGGACACTATAAAACTCTTAGAGGAAAACATAGGAAGAACACTCTTTGACATAAATCACAGCAAGATCTTTTTTGATCCACCTCCTAGAGTAATGGAAATAAAAACAAAAATAAACAAACTTAAAAGCTTTTGCAAAGCAAAGGAAACTACAAACAAGACAAAAAGACAACCCTCTGAATGGGAGAAAATATTTGCAAACGAATAAACGAACAAAGGGTTAATCTCCCAAATATATAAACAGCTCATGAAGCTCAATATTAAAAAAACAATCAACCCAATCAAAAACTGGTTGGAAGACCTAAATAGATATTTCTCCAAAAAAGACATACAGATGGCCAAGAAGCACATGAAAAGCTGCTCAACATCACTAATTATTAGAGAAGTGCAAATCAAAACTTCAATGAGGTATCACCTCACACCATTCAGAATGGGCATCATCAGAAAACCTACAAAGAACAAATGCTAGAGAGGGTGTGGAGAAAAGGGAACCCTGTTGCACTGTTGGTGGGAATGTAAATTGATACAGTCACTATGGAGAACAGTATGGAGGTTCCTTAAATAACTAAAAATAGAACTACCATATGACCCAGCAATCCTGCTACTGGGCATATACCCAGAGAAAACCATAATTCAAAAAGACACATGCACACCAATGTTCACTGCAGCGTTATTTACAATAGCCAGGTCATGGAAGCAACCTAAATGCTCATGGACAAACGAATGGATAAAGAAGATGTGGTACATATGCACAATGGAATATTACTTGGCCATAAAAAGGAATGAAATTGGGACATTTGTAGTGAGGTGGATGGATCTAGAGACTGTCATACAGAGTGAAGTAAGTCAGAAAGAGAAAAACAAATATTGTATATTAATGTATATATGTGGAATGTAGAAAAACAGTACAGATGAACCGGTTTGCAGGGCAGAAATAGAGACACAGATGTAGAGAACAAACATATGGACACCAAGGGGGAAAGTGGCAGGGCTGGTGGTGGTTGTGTGATGAATTGGGAGATTGGGATTGACATATATACACTAATATGTATGAAAATAGATAAGTAATAAGAGCCTGCTGTATAAAAAATAATATAAAATTCAAATGTTCAAAAAAGAATAAAATAAAGCAATTAGGAATCCATACGAAACACCCTCAATTTTGATGAATTCTCAGATGATTTGTGACAGTCAGCTAGGATTTCTCTAATTGATCTCAATAGATACTAATCCTGGACTTCATGGGAAGAAAAGAAAATCCAATCTAGGCCATTCTAACCAAAATAAATGAATTAATGCAAAGCGAGGAGAGAAATTAGAAATCAATTGGGCAATGTCATTGTTGCCCATCATTTGGGGTTATGTTCATTTTCAATCAGGGCTAATATTTAGGCCTTCAATTGCACATTTGAAGCACACATGTCACCCAGAAGGTGAAGCAAACAGAGTGAGGTTGTAGAGAAGGGCCAATCAGGTGGTTCAGTAATCCTCAGAAAGAAAGAGACCAGCAACATTGTTAGGGGAGATTCTTTAGTAGACAGGGCACATGAACAAATGCCCTCATTGTTGGCTACTCCTATGTGGTCCTCAGGTGATGATCCAACTTGTTACTGCCTTGCAAGAAACAGCCAGGGGTGGCTACTTCTTCTCTTTGAATCACCCACTATTATAACAGCAGCAGCTAGGAAGTGCTTCTTTGTTTGGTCTTGCTCCAGAAATCAACTGTAGACATTTAAAGCTTCCAGGAATCTTTGAGGTGAGTTAGTCCCACCTCTTACTTTGGAGGTGAGGTGGACAAGGCCCAGAGAGGCAGAATGACTTTCTAAAAGTGGCCTCATCTGTTAGATGTGCTCTTTTTAATCACCAGATTTGCACTAGTCAATAGTATCTCTTCTACTTTTGACAAAATTGTCAGACTTCCAAAAAAAAAATGATGCTCCTCATCACAACACTGGGGAATAGACCGAAAAATATGATGAAAGTACATGGGATTACCCAAATATGGGTTCACCCTTTGGAAAACGCTTGAATTATGTCAATCCATTAACAAGTCAACTGGTTTAATGACTTGGCTGATGTTGCCTTGGCTCTTTTACAAAGTAGAAAAATAGAAGATGAAGATGTGTTTCATCTACTCAAAATACCATGCAAGTAAAATTATTCATATGTGGAAAACAAGGAAATTATATTGTGTATCTAATTTAATCTCCAGGCGGTATGAAAGCATTTTGCCATTGATATGACTCCAAGACAGACACACACGGAGAGTCCACAATGTCAAAAATTACTAGGCTATTTTCTAGAGCCATACATTTTTTTTTCTTACTTTAAATTTAAGAAACTTCATAATGACGTGTATTCTGGAAAAGTATGACTTCCTAGCAAAGGCGGGAACAGGTTTATGTAAGTGACAAATAATCATATATATTCCTGTCTAGGAAAGTTTGGTAAATGATATGTAGATTGCTAGGAGTTATTGAGGGGAAAAAATGTACATCAGCCCACAACACAATCAAGAATCCTTACGAGGAATTTGTGTTCATGCAGAGAAATCCTGGTACAAAATGGGAAACTTTGTAAAATCCGTCCTTGCATTCTTTCTCCAGACATCGAACCATTGCTGTTTTGCTGTATTAGCTGCCACTTTTCCCAATTTCCCTCCTATTCAAGCTCCCAAGTTTATTTCTTAACCAGGTCCACCTGGTGGCATCTTTGCACATGTAACAATCCACTTATTCCTCTCTCCCACTATTCCTTCACTTATCTTTCTTATCGTTTATCAAACTACCATCGTAGTTTGTCACTAGAGGAAGTACATCATCAGCTTAACCACTTAGTGTGATAGGAGTAGATACGTGAATGGCCTGGGAAATGTTGAGCCATGGGTTTACATGGGTTTACATTTACATGGGTTTATCTTTCTTATCGTTTATCAAACTACCATCGTAGTTTGTCACTAGAGGAAGTACATCATCAGCTTAACCACTTAGTGTGATGGGAACAGATACGTGAATGGCCTGGGAAATGTTGAGCCTGGGTTTATGAAGAGGTGAAAGACAGGGAAAACCTTGACCATTTAGTATAAAGACAGACGTATGCTTTCCTGCTTTCTGAGATGCATTTAACATATTCAACAATCCTCCACCAAGTATTATTATACTTAACTGAATATAATAGCACACTTTATTTCAACTTTGGAATCCACCACCTACCTTCAATAGACTAGTTCAAGTTTAGCTTGGCAGCCCTCTGAAAAGAGACTAGGTTCAATGGAGCCTGTTTTTAATGGCATGTCCTCAATAAATCTATTTCTAATCTTTGTGTTTTCTTAGTTGATGTATACTCTTTTGGGTACACAGTGAAACAAGCCTTTTGGCCCAATCACAAGCTTTGTGATACACTGTTGAGGAGGATTTTGAAATTTTGCTAAGAATTTTTAAAAAGGTAAAACAATTGCATTTTGGAATCTCTCAGGGGCAACTGGGTTTTACTTTGAAAGCTTTCCTTCCAGGGACTTGCACTATTCTGCAGGCCTGAGTGAGATATTTCCCCTTTTCCCTGCAGTTGAAAGAAGCAACAATAGGACTGCTTTGTGAGACAGAAAATGATGAAGCCTTTCCAAATGAGGAGGACGTGGAAAGTGCCAAAGAGCCAGAGGGCCAATGCAGCAGAAAGTGGATCTGACTTCCTTTAGCTCATAATGAATGCAATTCTTTTGAGTTGAGGCTCAGGTAAACCAACACAAGGAAGACAGTCTTTGAATTGGTGCAAAGGCGGGGGGAGGGTGTCAGAGTATAGTGGGGAGAAGCAGACGCTTTCCTCTCTTGTGTAGTTCTGTCTCTCCTGTTACACCAGCTGAGTAACAATTGTGTGTTCCACAGTGATAGTGGGATGGAAATGGTGAAGAATTCGCCTTCTGTACGCTTTGGGAATGGCAAAAGAAATTCATCCTTACTTGAGTGAAACATTAATGGGATCAGACCTTTCTGACATCTGTTGTGGAGAGGAAAAGTCACTACCATTTATTAAGCACTGACCTTACAATACCATGCACTGAACTAGGAGCTTTAAATATGCTTTCTTTTGAATTCACATAACAATTCTGTGATACAGTCAAGGTTTTTACAGCTTAATTTTTTAGGAGAAAATTAAGTATCAGAGTTGAAGGTCATACAGTGATAAAATATAGTCTATAACTCAAGGTCTTGCTGCCTTTTCCATTAGTCTAGGCTTTGAGGCCAACTGTCAGCATTCGATTTCTAATTTCTGGTTGAAAAACCAGTTAGCTGTTTGAACGGTTCTCTCTCGAGACTCCAAAGGAAAAGCTGCTTTCTGAAATCCTTGAGCACCCTTGAAATCAAAGGAATTGTCTTGATATTGATATCAAAAAGTGAGAGGAAGGTTTGCAAATTCCCAGGTGGATAAGCTAAATTGATTCATAGCGCCAAGGATGTGCTTCTCGTAGCCTGGATGTTTGCTACCATGGAGGTGGCTGCAAGCAGGCACGATCACTGCCAATTCATCTGCATGTGCTTTTGTCATAGAAACCTAGCCTAAAGCGTGTACCAGCCGTAACTATCAGGGAAAGTGCCTAATTTTAAATCTAAAACTATTCGCTTAATCTCTGAGTCTGCGAGCAGTAAGACCTTTTCTCTCTATTTACTCAAGGCCAATATTTTAAACTGAAAAACAAGACCATTAACTAATCAAAGAGTAAGTATACTGAAAAACATTTGCCTGGATTTAACTGTGATTAATGAATGAGCAGGCTTTTCAGAATGTGAGAAGAAAGGGTCTTTTCTTAGGAATACACAATTCTAAGTCAAATTCACCTTATGAATTTTTTTTGGTGTTTGAAAAACCTTCCATTTAAAACTGGCATAGCCATGTTCAGGCATGTCTGAATGCATGTAATATCTTTATATTATTTCACTAAGAGAAATACCCAGCCCTTTATTTTAATTAATAACATCATATAAAGCAAAGATGGTATACATCCTGGTGAACTTCTACTTTTTATTATCCTCTGTCTAAATAGTCATTGAATCACAGTCTTAATGAGGTTGTAACATCACAGTTCCTCACCATGGAAACAACTATGATGACACATGTTATCATGTGGCACTCTTAGTCATCATTCAATTCTCTCTGCTAAGCTCAGCCGACTCAAATTCACCTCCATCTTCTCAAGTTAAGAGATGCTCTCTCTAGTAAAGATCATGGCAACCCAAAATAAGGACAGTTTTTAAAGTAATCAGGCACTAGTAAAAATAAAAATATAGAAACAACCATTTATAGTCCTACCTTTCCATGTTTCAGTGGTTAAATCTAAGTATTGTCCAAATGTACATTTCATTTTCATGTATTTAAAAACACGGCACAGTAAAATAGCCTTTAAATTTTAATATGAAAAGTAGTTTTCAACAGTGCTTAGTTATCATGACTTTTTATTAAGTTCTGATGTATTTTGAAAGCAACCTTTTATGTCCTAAGAAATAGCATGGTTTGCTAAATAGGGTCTGAGAAGGAAAAGTCAAGGTTGGGAGAACGTTCTGACTGTTTTGGGGAGAGACATACAAGTTGTGTCATTTTATTTCTTCGGGTGCCACAGTCAAAAGCAAAGTTAAGGCCTTATTTCTCTTTTCATCATAAGGCAGGGAAGATTTAGAAAACAAAACTATCATGAGCTTCCTGGATGGAAATTACCAAATAAAAATTTAGATGTAATCAAGCAAACGTAAGTGCCTGAAGCAAATAAACCCCAGATTGAGTTTTGTATCCTTATGACTCAACACAGAGTAGGTACTCAACAAATGTTATCGGAAGTGACTTTATAGCGAAAGATTTGAGCAAGGAAAACAATTAGCCGATTTATAATTTAGGATTCTGTTTTCATCGTTACTGTGAAGGTTAAATTGGCATGACATAAGGGGAGAGATCTCTCTGAATACGTACAAACGATTTTACATGATCTTGGACAAGTTTTTCCATAGGTATCTGGTTGCCAACTAAGTGTAAAAAATTATTTTTAACCGAATTAAAAACTTTTGCTCTGGAAAAGACTTGGTAAAGAGAATAAGCTATGTACTGGGAGAAAATATGTGTAAACCACATCGGATGGAGGACTGCTCTCAAGAATATATAAAGAACTCTCAAAACTCAACTGTCAAAAACAATCCAATTAAAAAACAGGCAAAGGCAGGGAGAAACATTTCACAAAAGAGAACATACAGATGGCAAATAAGCACATGAAAAGAGGCTCAACATCAGTAGCCATTAGGGAAATGCAAATTAAACCCCAAATGAGATATCCCTATACACCTACCATAATGGCTAAAATAAAAAGGTGACACCACTAACTTCTGGGGGGGATGCAGAAAAACTGAATCACTGTCACATTGCTGTTGGGGATATAAATTGGTACAGCCATGTTGGAAACTTTTTGGCAGTTTCTTTAAAAAAAAAAAAAAAAACTAAACTAAACATGCAATTACCATATGACCCAGCAATTACACTCCTGGGCTTCTTCCCAGACAACTGAAAATTTATGTTCGCGCAAAAACCGTAGTACATGAATATTGATAGCAACTTTATTTGTAATAGCCCCAAGTTGGAAATCACCCAGGTGTCCTTCAATGGGTGAATGGTTAAACAGCCATCCTGTGAAATACTATTTGGCAATAAAAAGGAATGAACTGTCATACAGAGTAAAGTAAGTCAGAAAGAGAAAAACAAATATCATATATTAACACATATATGAGGAATCTAGAAAAATGGTACAGATGATCTTATTTGCAAAGAAGAAATAGAGACACAGACATAGAGAACAAACCTATGGGTACCAAGGGGGAAGGGGGCTTGGTGGTGGGATGAACTGGGAGATTGGAATTGACATATGTACACTATTGATACCATGTATAAAATAGATAACTAATGAGAACATACTGTACAGCACAGGAAACTCTACTCAATGCTCCATGGTGACCTAAATGGGAAGGAAATCCAAAAAAGAGGGGGTATATGTATATGTATAGCTGATTCACTTTGCTGTACAGCAGAAACTAACACAGCATTGTAAAGCAACTACACTCCCATAAAAATTAATAAAAAAGGAATGAACTATTGATATACACACAATCTGGATAAACCTCCAGAGAATTATGCTAAGGGAAGATCTCCAAAGAATTATGCTGAATGGAAAGAGCCAACTCCCCAGAGTTATAGACTGGATGATTCCATTTATATAACATTTCTGAAATGACGATATGAATGTTTGCCAGGGTTTAAGGTGGGAAGGGGCAAGGGAAAAAAATCAGATGTGGCTATAAAAGGGCAACAGGAGGCATTCTCGCAGTAACGAAAATGTTCTGTATCTTGACTGTAACAGTGTTAATATCCTGCTTGTGATATTGTAAATAGTTCTGCAAGATGTTAACATTGGGGGAAACTGGGTAAACGGTACACAGGATCTCTCTGTGTTATTTCTTATAACTGCACATGAATCTATAATTATCCCAAGATACAAAGTTTAATTTAAAATGTTATTTTTAAGGAAGGTGCTATTTTAAAACTTACTTAGAGTTTCTGCAAGCAACATAATATCTAAAAGAGTTAACTATCAAAAGTGCCTATCATGGTTCCAGAGTGGGATTTGCATGCTGAGAAAATGTAGCTCATGAAGTGTAATAAAAATATCTAAAGAAAATGAATTTCAATCCTTTTTTTTTTTTTTTTTTTTTGGTTGCTCCACACAGATTGTGGTCAATCGGTTCCCTGACCAGAGACTGAACCCGGGCCATGGCAGTGAAAGCCCAGAATCCTAACCACTAGGACACCAGGGAACTCCCCAAGAAAATGATTTCAATCAAATGTTTCCTTTTGAAAACAGTATTCAAAGCCATAACAATAGTGTAAGAAATGATGATGTTACAATAGAGAATGTGAAGAGTTAAAATTCTGAAATTTAGTTTTAAGGACAATCTTCACTGATAAGAACCCCCAGATTACAGGTTCTTGCTCACAGGGCAGCAGTAAGGTGGTTCACAAGCTAATGCTCTTCCATCTTCTTTCCCTAACCCTTGGCTTTGTGAAAAACAACCAGATGAGATGAAGGGAGACTTCTGGTGCAAATGAAGAAGAAGCCCCTGTGGGATTCTCAAAAATATATTTAACCATTCAATGAAAGTTTCTTCAGAGTTTACTCTACAGCCAGGCTCTGTGTTGGGCATGGGGGAGACAAGATAAACTTGGCTCAGTCCTTCCTGTTAAGAAATCCACACATAAAGGAAGGAGAAATACTTCCGTAGTAACAGACTTTTCAATACAATGCAATAAGGGCAGTGACCAAAAGAATCACTAAGGGGAACACACAGGAGTGACACTGAGTTCAGATCAGGAGCGGGGGCAGGCTGGGGAAACGGAGGACTTTCCCAGATGAGTTAGGTCATGAGCAATGCATCAGTGTTAGCCAGGTTAAACAAACACGTGCCCACGAGGAGTTCTAGAAAGAACCTGGAGCCTCGATTTGGATAAATTCCGAGTCTGAGTGAGCTTGAAAGGTAGGCAATCCCCTGATATGACTAAAAAATGAACCTCAAATTTCTCCCATTTATTCCTGTACCCTATGATGCTTATTGGAGCACATCCATGAATATAATCCCAAACATTTCTGCTACCTGCCTGGCTAGGACACTCTGTGACAGAGTTGTAATGAGGGTGTTGGTGCTGAGGATGCCATAACACAACAGAATTTCTTTAAGTGTGTATGTGTGTGTGTGTGTGTGTGTGTTTAATATTTGGTCATCTGAGGTCCAATGTTGGTACACCGTGACATTGACACCCTTCCGCATTTTTTTTTCTGTAGTACTAAGCACTATGAAGTCACTGGACTCTCCAATCAAAGAAATATACTATCCTTATATAATGATTTATGATGATTCACACAGATCCAATACTCATCTTGACTCAAAGATGATAGCCTAATCATTGATGGTTTTACATCCAAACAGACCTTGGCATAACTCTGTCCAAGAAAGAATATCATCTCAGTGATCAGACTCATGCTTCCTTGAGCAATATAAGATGAAGATGGAAAAGATAAACTCTGAATCTGGAGGTTCCTTTATAAATCATTGTTTGGAGAAAACAAAAGGTACTTGAAAACTATCAAGCCAACTTAAGCTTCTAATCCTTTTACAAAGCAAATTATCTGTTGAAAACTTCAGAAATGAAGATTGAGAAATAAAATGAAAATATACACACTTAGTGATAATATCAGGCTAGGACTTATTCCAGAACTCAAAGGATGGAAACTGATAGATAAATAAACATTATAAAAGGAATCTTCATTTTGGCAACAAAATAAACCATTTTGTCAATAAAAAATATTTTGCTGTAGAAGTAATGGTGTCTATGAAGATAAATAACAGCTGGATTTTCCTGTTAGGATATACTGAAACATCCCAAAGTATATCCAGAATCATTAAAAATGAATTATTTGTGAGCTACCTTGACTACTAATTTCTTAGAACTTTGAAGTTACTTGATTTTATTTTATATTTTTCAATTAAAAAAATATCGTCTGACTGTGTTTTTGCTGTGGAAAGAGAACTTCTGATCTGAATGGCAAATGTACAACATGGAGGTTTGCAGACTGTTAATCAGACACATTGACAGAACTACATTCTAACAGCTTGAGTATAAATATAATAGTTCACACTGCAACAGCAGAAGGGACCTAAATGAAGTAGGTGGATTATACAAAATGATGCTTCTCCGACTCTGCCAGGTGACAGACAATTGTTTTGGTGACTCATCCCACACAAAGCCAGCCACTCATTGACTTGAGCTAATACCATATTTGTCAACTTTATTTTCCTTCAGTTTGGCTAAATAAAGGTGATTTTAAATCCAAGTCACCCTGGTTATTGGGAAGAAATCTCTTCAGAATACCTTTGTGATGCATGGTTATCTTTGCTCACCCAACCAACAGGAAATCAATGAGACTCTGGGTTGCCATGATGGCAACCAGAACAGGGCCATAAGTGAAACCAGAAAGGGTCTGATTCAAGAGGCATTTACTGATAGACCTGTCTCCCACCTTGCCTACATGCTGTCTTTCTTCAACCATCCCAATTAAAAAAAAAATTTTTTTTTATTGAAGTAGAGTTGATTTACAATGTTGTGCCTTAGAATGGATAAACAACAACATCCATCCCAATTTTTAACTTATCAGATAAAACATAGGCTTAGTGTCTCCAGAAGGCCACTGGGAAAAGATGATTCCTGGCAGTCTACCTTGCCTTATCCCTTTAACTTATGTTGTCACATTAGGTCATTGTCACTTTGGGGGTCAGAGAGTATCAGGAACTGAGGCTCTGGGCTAACTTTCAATGGGGAACAGGGAACCGAATGAGGTAAAAACTCAAGGAGCCTGGGTACCAGGAAGGCTTGCTCCACGACTGGACCCAGGAATATGTCCCGATCTGGGCTTCTGGAGGCTTTAAGAGTCCAGTATGTTAGAGGACTCTCAATAGTTTGATTCCCATCTGTCACATGTTAATTGAATAACTTGCTGGTCTTCACTTCGCTGAATTTCACATTTTTTTCATTTGTAAAATAGGGGGCCATACTCCTCTTTATTTTTTTTAATTAGGAGATAGCACCGTGCTCTTAGCATCTCAGGGTAGTTGCATGACACATCGTGGTCGCTCAAGACTAATTCTTTTGAATGAATAAAATGTGGAAAATACCTAGCACAGTGCCTGATTTATAGAAGGTTCTCCGTAAAACATAGAAATCTAAGTTTTACTGATGAGAAACATTCTGAAAACAGAACCTAGCTACAATATGTGTAAAAGGCCACTCATCTCTCAGCCCGAGGAAGAAAAGGCATCCGTGCGACAGGAAATTTTTCTTACTCTTGACCAAGTTTACAACCCTTCATGACCCTATTACCATTAAGACTGAAAATTGGCCAGTCAGAAAGAGGGGTGAATTCTAACATTCACTGTGAGTTATATAGGTGAGAATTGTTCCTTCGCATTGCCAGGAACCGGAACAATGCAGTTTACATGACAGAACATTTTCCACTTCTCTGCTACACGCATTGAGCATTTTCTATTTTGGTCCACTATGAATCTCTAATTATTCTCCTGTGCAGAGTTGAGAAATCATAGGAGGAGATGACATTGCTCAAAGAATGAACCCTTTCCTGAACAAGGACAATTGGAAAAAATACAAGCCCCAAAGGGAAAAATACCTTCCCATTTCCCGAGGCACACTAAGAAGGCTTAAATTAGCTCATTTTCTAATAGTTTCCACAGCTCTGCTACTGGACATATCTCATCTTTCTGCCACGAGCCTGGTAAGAATTGCCTACATTGTTCATCTCTTTCCTACCCATTTGGTCCCTTATCAATCTTTCATTTTTTTTTTATCATTCTTTGGCTTTTTTTTAAACATCTTTATTGGAGTATAATTGCTTTACAATGGTGTGTTAGTTTCTGCTTTATAACAAAGTGAATCAGTTATACATATACATATGTTCCCATATCTCTTCCCTCCTGCGTCTCCCTCCCTCCCACCCTCCCTATGCCACCCCTCTAGGTGGTCACAAAGCACCAAGCTGATCTCCCTGTGCTATGCGGTTGCTTCCCACTAGCTATCTATTTTACGTTTGGTAGTGTATATATGTCCATGCCACTCTCTCACTTTGTCACAGCTTACTCTTCCCCCTCCCCATATCCTCAAGTCCATTCTCTAGTAGGTCTGTGTCTTTATTCCCGTCTTACCCCTAGGTTCTTCGTGACCTTTATTTTTTTTGTTTTTTAGATTCCATATATATGTGTTAGCATACGGTATTTGTTTTTCTCTTTCTGACTTACTTCACCCTGTATGACAGATGCTAGGTCCGTCCACCTCACTACAAATATCTCAATTTCCTTTCTTTATATGGCTGAGTAATATTCCATTGTATATATGTGCCACATCTTCTTTATCCATTCATCTGTTGATGGACACTTAGGTTGCTTCCATGTCCTGGCTATTGTAAATAGAGCTGCAGTGAACATTTTGGTACATGACTCTTTTTGAATTATCGTTTTCTCAGGGTATATGCCCAGTAGTGGGATTGCTGGGTCATATGGTAGTTCTATTTGTAGTTTTTAAGGACCCTCCATACTGTTCTCCATAGTGGCTGTATCAATTTACATTCCCAACAACAGTGCAAGAGGGTTCCCTTTTCTCCACACCCTCTCCATCATTTATTGTTTGTAGAATTTTTGATGATGACCATTCTGACCGGTGTGAGATGACAACCTCATTGTTGTTTTGATTTGCATTTCTCTAATGATTAATGATGTTGAGCATTCTTTCATGTGTTTGTTGGCCATCTGTATATCTTCTTTGGAGAAATGTCTATTTAGGTCTTTTGCCCATTTTTGGATTGGGTTGTTTGTTTTTTTGTTAATCAATCTTTCTTAATTGCAGGGGTTGGGGAACCTGTTGGAACCTCCTTTAGCATTTCTCTCGCATTCTGACACCTCATCCCAAGACCCTTCCATTTGATGCCATCCTGCCTGGTCCTCAAATAAAGATGACAGGCAACAGAGTCCTAATATGTCTTTCCCAGCCCACCAGAAGGAATTTTCACTCCCAGGGCCATGGTTGTTCAAGTTGATACAGCTCTGAGGACAGACGACATATACTTATGTGCTACCACACCTGCTCTGGTGTCACCTTCTGGCATCCCCTCAGGAGTACAGGCAGTGTCGTAGACTATGACCTCAAATATAACAAATATTTCCCCCCAAACACAGACACAGTCACACTCTTCCCACTTCCCTTTGGCCTATGAACTGACAACCACTTAAAATGCCTCCTCCCCTAAATGATGTTTGCCAAGAATATCCGGGGACAGCCCAGGAGGGGAAGACGGCACAACTCCATTGTAATATTAAATATCGTGTGACACGGTAGAAAACACAAGGACTTTGATGTCAGGAAAAATCTGATCCAAATCTTTCATCTGCCTTTTGACTATGTGGTCTTGAGCAAATCATATAAGCTAAGGGTCTGTTTCCTGATTTGTAAAATGAGGATAATGAATGATACCTATTTAATAGGGTTGTTGAAAGGATTAAATAATAAACGTAAAACAAGATTAGAACCTGTTTAGTACATAATTGTTCTCTATCAATATATCAAGAAATATCAATATATTGAGTTGTTATCAATATATGTTATCTGTTTTGATGCCTCTCCTCTTAGCCTCGAATATTCTATCACTATTTAGTGAGCTGGGCCCAGGGCTCCCTAATGATAAGAGTTATACCAGGTGCATTTTAAGGAGCCCACCTTCTCCATGTACATCCTGCCAAAATACATATACCTTTCCTGGTAAGAGAAGAGAAAAATTCCACAATTAGAAATTCACTGCTTTAAACTGGGTTTGGTTACTTCTTCTATTAAAACACAAATGTTCTCGGAAAGGGCGACACATTCACCTGATAAACAGGAACATTTACCATTTGTGAAGTAACACCTTCTAGGTACTGTGGCATGTCTTATCTTAGCCTGCTTAATTATCCTATAATGTAAACATTATCCCCACTGACAAAGTTCAGACATTTAGGTTTGTGACAATAATCAGAGCAAAAATGGTAAGTCACCTAGTCAAGTTTCTTTTTCTTTTTTTAATAAAAATGATGGAATATAAACAATCTGAGATAATGATAGACAGTCTAAGAAAGTACAAAATAAGCCTAGATCGGGGTATATGGAGACCCCCTTTCCAAGGTGGGCTCTGACCTTGGAAACAGGTATTTCTGAGGAACTCTAGGAATAGTAACTGTCCCGTGAGGTCTTGCCTCTCGAGGAGCAGTAAGGGGTGTGAGAGTTTTGGTAAATACGGGTGAAGTTGTCACCAATGCAAAGGGATACACTGACAATTGAGTGGGGAGGGGGTAGGGGAGGGGAGGTGTATGTTCCTGGGAATCCTGAGAAAAAGTGCCAAGCCAGGACATGGGGACTCTTGTTTATTGGCAATGGGGGAGTAGGACAGAAACCTGGTAAAAGTTATGAGCTCTACCCCAGGGCTCTGATGTCTATTTGCTAATCAGAGCATGTACTGCCTACCACGTAATCATTGTTCAGTCATGTTTCCTGAGTGACTTTACGTATTCCACAGTCAGCTTGATATGGAATAGAAGCAGTAAGGGCTTGGTGGAAAAAAAACATAGCCTCCAGAATTGGAATGATCTGAGCTTAAATCACAACTCTGCTGTGACCATGTAACTCATTCTATGATCATGGGCAAGTTATTTAATTTCTCTGAGCCTCACATTTATTACGTGTGCGTGTTACAATTTTGACTTCACAAGGTCGCTTGAAAGTTAAATGAGGGAATATACCTGAGGAGATACAGTTGATGCTCAGTCAATACTTGTGATTTTTATCATGGAGACATCTCTAAACTATGAGCTGCTGGAGGGCAGGAACCATGTCTTATTCATCTTCACATCCCTGATGCCTGTTGTAAAGTGATGCTCAATAAACAAATGTTGACTGATGTTTAACAAACCTTGGAAAAAGTGATTCTGATGTGCCAAAAAAAAGTAAAGATGGACCTAGAGATGATCATACTAAGTGAAGTAAGTCAGAGAAAGACAATATCATATGATATCACTTCTATGTGGAATCTGATTAAAAAATTATACAAATGAACTTATTTACAAAACAGAAACAGACTCAGAGATCTTGAAATCAAATTTATGGTTTCCAGAAGGAGAAACATGGGAGGAAGTGATAAATTAGGAGATTGGGATTAACATATACACACTACTATATAAAAAATAGATAACTAATAGGACCTACTGTATAGCACAGGGAACTCTACTCAATACTCTGTAATAATCTATATGGAAAAAGAATATGAAAAAGAATGGCTATATATGTGTAACTGATTCACTTTGCCGTACACCTGAAACTAACACAACATTGTAAAGCAACTATACTCCAATAAAAAATTAAAAAAAAGAGTGTACCAAGATACAATCAGACCATGCGTGTCTAGAGTAGTAAATGATGCCTTTTCTAGTAAGTAGAATGCCTTCTTTAGTCAATGCCTCTGTAGCTGTTTTGCCATTAACTCATCATTTACAGAAAAAGTAAAGCACAGTCCCCATTTTCAGTGATGAAAATAATATGACAACGGAAGTTGCCAGATACTGTAAAAAAAAAAAAAGACTTGAGTTATTGGGAGGCACTTCAGCCCTGAGTTTGAAGGAAATGCTCCTATAGCAGACCCTCCACATGCCCATCTCTAACCTCACCCAGCACCTCCAAGCTCCCACCACTTGCCCAGGCTCTGCACGTGTTCTTTAACAGTTTCCAGGTGAGTGCTTGGAAAAAGCAGAACATATCATTCATTGCCACTCACAGATATGATATCAGATGTCTCCTTGGGCACGATGAAGCAGAGGGAATATTACAGCATCCCCTGTTTCCCTGGCAAGCAGAAATAATTCTATATTCAAGAAATTCAGTATTCTTAAGGACATCTTGAAGAAGAGTCAGGTTCTCATCACTTGAATGGGAATTCATGTGGACTGGGAATCTGGTCTCTGGTGATTTTGTGTGGTTCATCAAATGAGTCAAGATTAGGTTGCAAAACCCACCAACAATAATAGTAGCACTGTCCTAGGGCTCGAGACACACTGACTGAAAATGTAAATTATGATAGCACATTCAAGAAGGGGACTATATGATTTCACTAAGCAACTTCCTTGCCCAATGGAACCTATAGTGCATTCAATTTCCATACATACACGTCACGCTCAGACTTAAACTGTTTGCCCTGCAAGAAAAAGATTAGGAAAAGCAAAAATTATGCACAGACACTGCGTAGATATATATTTTAAAATAATAACCTTTAATTAATTTACATGTATTCTTTTAAAATGTACATGGTATCCATAAAGAACAATGATAGGACACAGAATTCTGGACACGCAGGAAGTGGATGGATGGGAAACCAGGTAACAGATGTAGTATGTCCGACGTCTGAGAAGAAATGGCCACATTGTTTGTAAGAACTTCTTGTATTGCAGTTTATGATATTTCATGCATGGGTATCAAAACAAACAAACAGAAAGAGAAAGAAAGGGAAAAAATGATTAAAATGAAGTTCTCATTTTCTTGTGTTGGAAAACAAAGCATTACTTCTGCCCGGATTATTAATTGTGCATCTCTAGGCCAAGTCATGTTCTAACAGTTTCCCTGGAATTAGAAACATACATATCCGCATAAGTTATTGCCCAAGTATCTAGGTATTTTACTGGCATAATCAGCAGATGGCAGGGGAAGCACTGCCAGTGGGCAGAAGGCTTCATCGTGTTTGAGCGAATGTGGTAGAAGGAGTCCATGACCGTGTATGATGAGGCAGAAGCTCTGTTCTAGGAAACCAGAGTCTCAAAACATTTACCTTCACACTTTGGTCCACTTCACCAAGCCTGAAGCCACTGCTGCTTCTGGCCAATTTCCCTGTTTGGGTTCCATCATTCTATAGAACAAAGAGAAGAGAAACTCTGGATAAATATCCTTATATATTGCTGATCCCATTCATATTGTAAAACATATAACTTGTTACTTTAGTTATTTTGGGAAAAAAACCACATTTCATTCCACTTTCATCCTCAGATCACTAAGGTCCAATATTACTCTGCGGACTTGTATAAAGTTGTATCAGTGTTGATGCAGCCAATACTCATTTGGGAAAAACTTAACCCCCTGAATGGAACAAATGAGCTTCCATATGTAATACTAATCTATGCTTCCCAATAGTGGATGAAATATGACTAGGTCCTATCCCCAAAGCAAAACAAAAACAATTAACTTACCTGGTATAAGGGAGTCTGTAGAAATTTCTCTAAGTCTTGAACCAGCTGCCCCATATACAGGGCAGATCCAACAAAAAGACATCTTCAGATGAGGTCAGGGGTCCAGGAGAACCCATTCCTGTTGCTGAAACAAAAGCTGAGTTTCCATCAGGGAGGATGTGGTCATCGGGAATTACCAGGGCGCTGTCATAGCACAGATTCTGTGGACTTGCTAAGTAGTAACACCTGATCCCTAGTTTTGGTAACTTACTGGAGGAAACCAGCAGCTGACAGAGCAGGAGGGAGCTCTAGTCCTTTTAGTGAAGGGGGTACTCTTTTCGCATAAGTGTGGAACCCTCGAGCAGGAAAATCTCTAGTTCCGTGGGTGGTGATAGTCCTAAAACGGGTCATGCATTTAAGCCTAGGGTTGAAATCTGCTAACAAGGTCAGATAACATATCCCAACAATGAATCTCTTGCTTCAGAACTAGTGAAGCTGATTTCCATAAGCACTGTCTCCAGGTTGATGTTTTAAGAGGGATTTTTAAGGGTTAAAAAAAGAAATCACTCAAATAAAGAAATGATATTGGGGTTGATGGATGGGTTTTACTACCATTCTGCTCCCCTTTGTGGGAGTGGAATTATATTTACTCAAGACGCTGAAGTCAGACTTGGATTGACCTTCATTCCTGCTGAAACAGTCATGGGAGTGGCAGTGATTCCCAGGTAGAAGTTTAAGTCATAGCTTGCAGTTCACCTTTGTCTTTGCTGTAATAAACATCGGTATTAAGAGACTCCTCCATCACTGTGGGTCCCTTAGAGAAAATGATGTGGAGCAGAACTCCCAGCTAACAATCACTGGGCATGGAGCGTAACTGGAAAATAAACCTGGGTTGCTGCAAACTGCCAGAATTTTGGAGTACTTTGTTGTCATGGGACAATCTAGCTTACTCCAGCTGAGACAGATAACAACTTGGAAAAAAACAACTGTGTGTCTGAATCTGTCTTCATTCCTGTTGTGGATATAAGCTCATCAATATAATTAAACATTTCTCAATTTCCTTAATGTTGAGCATCTTTCCCCAATAGATGACTGAAAGAGAGATTACTCTGTCTCACACATTAGAAGTATCTCATAGTCAGTTGATAAATTGGGATTCATCAAAACCTCATTGCTCATTTTCTTTTCATCACTGCTGAAGGAGCTAACAAATTGAAGGTAATCAAACAGATTAAAAACAGGTCTACCAATGTGCTGTTACCCCCAAAATGCACATGCAAGAAAATCTAATCATGTATGTTATACAATCTAAAAGAATGGCAAATTGACAAGGTTGTTGGGCTAAACTGGCTTTGTCTCTTTCCCTCACTCACAGCTGTTTTGCTACAGAGATCTGCCCATGAGCCACTGGAAAGACATCTTCAAAGCTTTTTTGGTAAGAAGAGGCTCTGAGTGGCTGTGATCTCAGAGGAAGAAAAATCAGGGCTACAGAAAACCAGAAAGAGCAGTAAGTGAAGGGAGAGAAGCCATTATACTTAATGCCATTTCTAAAGAAACAAATATTTAATGACTTCCTTGTGATTTTTTTTAGGAAAAATGATCTATTGGAAAACAGTGTGGTAGGAAAAAGTAGCTAATGTCACAATGCCTTTCCTAGTTTTTCCATCGGCTGAAATAGTTAAAGTTACCCCAGATGGGGAAGCACAGCAGATGGGGGCATTCCGATAACTTATAACCCTGGATAATAAAATGACCTAAGACTCTATTTAGAGAAATAGAACAGCTACACTTGGGCTGTTTACAGACTCAGAAATATCACGATAAGCAAATGCAGGCAGTTCAAAGGAATGATGAAAAAAAAGGATAAGTGGATAAATAATGACCCGATGTTGCGAAAAGGCAGTGTAACTCTTGCATTGTTAATATAAACACAGATGACCTTGCATTTGCTCAACTTTCGTCTTCAAGACAGGAAACAGCAACTGATCTTTATCGGGCAAGTAGAATCTTCCACTTGCTTCTGCTGGGCGGACAGGGTGTATGTCAGAGCCCAGTAATGTCACTCACTATCTCTTCAAAGCCAATGCTGAAAGCCTGATAGGGGCTTGAAAGGGAAGCTTATCCAGGGGATAGGCTTTGTGTGTCCCAGAGACAGTATGGCCAGAGTCACAGGGCTGGAAGGCAGTGTGCACGTGTTGGGGGTGAGGGTGGTGATCAGAGAGAGAAGGGCCCCAGATTACAGTTCCGTGTACACAGTCACCAATTCATCATTTTCACAAACTTAAACATCCTCTAGGGTAATGTTTATTACTTAACAACAAATAAACACACCCAAGAGCAATTGTTTTGTACATGAGGGTAGCTAGTGAGCCCTATATTCTGGACATATGATGAACTAAAACACTCACAAAGAATTGTTTATGAATTACACAATGTTTTGCGTCAGAAGGGTTTCAAACATCTGAATGTCTTTTTCTCTGTTTCCGATAAAAATGAATCGGGTCTTTTTTCTTTTACATTGTGCACATAAGCACCCACATATCCATCATTGACACACACTTTAAAACTCCATGCAGGTAGTTCATGGCAACCTATGGTGACTGATGAACATTTTCTCCTATCTCTTCACGGGAAATCTGGCGCGTTGTTATTTCATAAACTTTCCCCCTAAATGAAGTCACCTAAATTGACCTTTCATTTCTTGATGTACGGTCCATTTGGTCTGGGCTCCAAAACAGACCCTCTCAATATGAAATACATTCTTACTGTTCTTACTAATTAACTATTTCTCACCTAGCATAATACTTGCAGAAAACACCTTTATTTTATGTTTCTCTGTAGCCATTATATAGTCATACTCCTGTTTCCTTAGACATGTGATGAACTGATTTCTCAGGTTGCACCCACTGTGACCTGGCCAGAGACACTGTTTCTCATGGAAGGGACTTCAGTCCCACATCTTCTAGCTCCCGGTCCTGCCTCTGTGTATGTATCCACACAAGAATGATTCCTATCAATACATTTGCATACACTTTTCCTTAAGCCTCCAGACTAGGTAGTATGAACTTTACATGCTGGTACCAGCCACTACCTATTCAATCAGAAACAATGCTACTATCATCTAAATTAAGGGTTGACAACTGTCTTCTGTAAAAGGACAGATAGTACAAATTTTCAGCTTTGTGGGCGATACAGTTTCTGGGTCTCTGTTGCAATTAAGCAGCTCTGCCGTGGTAGCATGAAAGCAGCCATAGATATAAATAAATGATTGTTTCCAATTAAACTTTATTTACAAAAACAGATGGAGGTGGGTGGTTTTGGTCTGTGGACTGTAGCATGTTGACCCCTGATCTAAATCAGACACCCTTAGCCATGCTAACAACTGCAAGTCAGTTGTCATCCTGGTGAAATCACACTCACTAATGGTCTTCACATCCCCCCCGAGACTTATTTAAGAAATGTAAAACTTCAGTACAGTAGAGTTGAAAGTTGCTAAGACAGTAAATCTTAAAAGTTCTCTTCCCAAGGAAATAAACCCACATCCGCCTCACTTCTCTTTGTTGCATCTATATAAGATGATGGATGTCAGCTAAACTTTACTGTGGTAATCATTTTGCAACATAAATTAAGTCATGCTGTACACTTTAAACTTACACAGTGTGTGTGTCAATTACATCTCAATAAAGCTAAAAAAAATCAATATGTAGATAGAATTACTACTCTCTAAATAGGTCCCTACCAAAACTATAATTCAAAAAGATACATGAACCCCTATGTTCATAGCAGCACTATTGACAATGGCCAAGACACAGAACCAACCTAAATGTCCATCGACAGAGGAATGCATAAAGATGTGGTACATACACACACACACACACACATATGTATACACATACATGTGCACACACACACACAATGGAATACTACTCAGCCATAAAAAAGAATGAAATAATGTCATTTGCAGTGACATGGCTGGACCTAGAGATGATCATACTAAGTAAGAAAGAGAAAGAGAAAGACAAGTACCATATGATATCACTTATATATGGAATCTAAAATATGACACAAATTAACTTATCTACGAAACAGAGACAGACATAGAAAACAGACCTGTGGTTGCCAAGGGAAAGGGGATGCAGGAGGGATGTACTGGGAATTTGGGATTAGCAGATGCCAACTATTATATATAGAATGGATAAACAACAGAGTCCCACTATAGCACAGGGAACTATATTCAATATCCTGTGATAAACCATAATGCAAAAGAATATGAAAAAGAATGTGTATATATATATATATATATATATATATATATATATAACTGAATCATTTTGCACTACATTAGAAATTAACACAATATTGTAAATCAACTCTACTTCAATAAAATAAATTTTAAAAAATAAATAGGTCCCTACTACAGCTATTAAGAAAAATGACATTCCATCTTCTGCCCCAAAGCACTTATTCTGTAGATATTGGTTATGGATGCAAATGACACCCAAAAGAGATGCATTTAGATGTTTTCTTTTAGCCTTTTCTTTGCAGCTCAGATAGTATCATTTCATTTAATGTCCTTCATATTCAGTAGTACCTGTCTAGTCAAGATGAGCAGAAATGCTATTGATATATAGTAAATCACAGAAATGTAAAGCTGTAGAGGGATAAATCATAACAATAGCCACTTCTTAATAAGTACCTACGATGTGCCAAATATTATGCCAGGATAATCATACAGGACCTCATTTATCTTCACTACATCTTACAGATGAAAAAACCAACACCCGAATATATGAATTGAATCACTCAAGATTCTAAAACTAGTAAGAGGCAGATCTGGGACTTAAACCTAGTCTCCTGACCCATTCTTTGCATCAAAATGAAGAAGTCTCATCTTGATCTCCATCTACTTGATTTTCCTGATTCCTCACCACAAAATTGATGATCAGTGCTTTTGAACCCTAAAAAGAGTACCTTTCATTAACATTCAAGATGAGGATATTTGGGGAAGCCATAGTGAAGTGGATTGGGCCAGTGGGCCTGGGAAGGAATATGGCATGTTTTAAGTGGCAATAATGACCCAGCACCTCCTGGCTGGTCTGGGACGTCTCAGCTCTAGAAGCCAGTGTGCACTATTCACACTGTCCTTCACTGTCAAGTTTGTGTAATGTATTGTGGATGCCACAGGTGAGGAAATGAGGGGAAAACAAAGGACACAAAAGTTGAAGGAATAAACTGCAGAAGACAGTGCTCACTATTAAGCACAGAAAAGAATTTCAGAAACAGAGTAGGGCATATGCATGTACTGCCCAGACCCAACTAACCAAGTTAGCTGCATGTACCAGGGTCATTGCTGGATGGTTATCTAGAAAGAGAGCTTAAGAACTGGGCAGAAGACATAAACTTCTAGAATTCCAAATACCAGGTTTCCCAATACTGCCTCATTCCTCATTATTCTACTATCTTAAAGGGATTTGAGGAAAATATGTTATGGCAGGGTTCAAAACTGATTAGTTGACAACCAATCAAAAAGCTTTGGGTAGATGAACTTGCCAGAAGGTAATTCAGAGTAAACCAATCACAGGTGTCTTCATAAAAAAAAATGAATCCAATATTTGAAAACAATATTTTAAGCAAAGAAAAATGAAAAACATGGGTGTGTGTGTGTGTGTGTGTATGTGTGTGTGTGTGTGTGTGTGTGTGTGTGTGTGTGTGTTGAGGGGTTGGCCTCTGGTGCAGGCAGAAGAGGGGAAAGTCCTAACTTTGTATTAGAATAATGCTGACCCTATAGCTTTGAATTATTTGAATCTTTGCCCAAACATGTGTTTGCTTTCATGTCGACCAGACCTAGTAAATTTTGGCATAATCTGTCAGTGAAAAGAGAAACATGTTGCCTTGTGTGTGGCTGTGTGAAAAAGATGAAATGCTTCTGATGAAGTGTGAGGTCTCCTCAATTACCTGTCCTGGTCCTGAAGACAATAACCTTTAAAACATGTCAAAACTGTGAAACTATTACTGCTGAAGGCAAAGGCCACCTGATGGAGCAATCTCAGTTGTAGAGTAGGGCTCCTTCCAAGATGCTTCTCTCGAGTGTGGTCTTTGGGTCAGAACAATCTCTCCTTCATGAAGAGTGTCGCTAACAGCTTGTACTGGGTCATTGGGGGCATCTCCAAAGGGTTTCCCTGATGATCTAGCACATAAGGAGTGTGAATGAGTAAGTAATTTAAACCACGTGAAGTTTGGCTTCTTTTTCAAAACTACAGGAAAGCCTCATTATATCATAGTGGGTTATTACACAGATTCAAACAGTGTGCTATGAGTTAAACCAGGTCCCTGAAACATAACAACTGCATTCAGTTATAGTCTGATATGCCATGCCTAGAATGTAACATAAAATCATCAGACATTCCATTCCCCTATCAGTCCTGCGAAGATCAAAGACATTGACAATACCCAGTGTTGGCAAGGCTGGGGGAAGCCGGCAGTCTATTACAGTGTAGGTGGGAAGGAATCTGGTATGACTGTTCTGGGGTGTAGATGGACAAAATGTTTAAAGATACATAATCTCCAAATCTTTTCACTCACTAATTCAACCTTCAGGGACTTATCACAGTGGGAAAATTGGTCAAAAGCTCAAGGTTCATCAGAGCACTGTTAAGAGAGCAAAAATATTGTAAACACCCACAGGAGATTAAATGGTTTAACCAACAGTATATACCATCCATGAAATATTTTGCAGATAAAAACCATATTGATATCTGACATGAGAAATCACCCATGATATTGCTATTTATGAGTAGAAGAGGAAAAGAACAGAGAACAAGGTTAATACGTAAGCGTATAATGTACATAGCCTATAAACACTAGCTGCTTCAGGGTAACGGAATTTGGAGTAATGCTTTACTTTTTTCCTTCTACTTTTTATGTCTTGATTTTTCCATGTATCTGTATTAATCTTTGTAAATCAGTAAAAACGAATGAAACAAACAATCAATTTAGTTGTTTTTCCCTCTCCAAGCACCTGCATGATAAAGATGCCCCACTGTGTATGTTAAATGATTTGCTTTTTCCCAAGGAAAAGCGCCATCACAAAGTACAGGCGCACAGGAAGAGGAAAGGTTTTTTGTGTCTGTGGCCTGTTGGTACGCACTTGCATTAGCTACTCTAAACATAGAGGAATCAATAACTTGGCCCTAATAGCTTGTTAATCATCACGCTGAACTTAAGGTTCACTTTTATAAAATAATCTTGGAACGGTAATAGCCCTGCTGTTTCACGTTGCTTTTCTTCCCAGGGGCTTTATGAACGTGACCTCACTCATCACGCGGTGTAACTGTGAGCTCTAGCCACCAGCAATTACCTTCCATTTTAAAGCTCCAGGCTCAGAGAAGGGCAGACGTTGGCCAGAACCTACAAAGGCTATAGCAGAGGTGGACTAGTAAACTTTACGTTTCTGCACTTTGGCCACTGTTCCATGGTCAGGGTTTTCCATTTGCTGATCCACTGACCAGGGACTCAACGTTTGAGCATCTCACATTTGGCCCCTTCCCTGTATGACTTCTCACAAATAGTAATTTTGATTCAGATCGATCGATCTCTCTTTCTCTTTCTCTCTCAATTCTGGGAGGTCTATGGTAAAGGATTTAGATGGGTCTGGTTTGGTTTGGGAAAACTGTTATACTTCGCATAATCAAAAGATGAGCAAAGGCATCTGGTAGCGTAATAGTATCAGAGAGCTCTACGTGGGTTAAAAACGTGACAAATTCCTACATGCCCGTAATTCCATTTTTAGGTGGGGTTAAAAAAAGAAAGAGGAGTATGGCCACCCATCCATCAAGCATCAGAAACTCAAGGATGGAAGGTGCGCCTAGAGAGCTTTTTGATGTTAAAGCCACAGCTAGAGATACCAACTCTTTGCCAGCAATTCCGGGGGAGCCCCCTGGGAAAGGCTGGTTGTGGAAACTGCTGGATCTTCAAGAGGAAATATGAAAACGGAAGTGTTTAGAGCGTCTTCTTCTCTTGAAACATCAAAATAAAATGTTGATAAATGTTTCCTCTTCTACTGAGAGAACAATAAGCAAAAACAACCCCTCTCTCCCCAGGGCAAGTGGACCCACCATCTTCATTAAAACACAAGACAGCACAACCCTCCCCACGGGGAGCCAAACTCTCCTTGCCTCTTCCAGATGAGTGTCCACACCTGAAGTTCTCTGCATGCATCCTGTTAGCTGGTCATAAAGAGGGAGCATGAGGCAGTGACGTGGATTATGGACCCTGACCCTTATAAGAGGATCGCCTTCCGGTGGGAAGCGTCATCAGAATCAGGCATCCTGAGTTCTCTGATGCCACTGACTTGACTACGTGAATGGTGTGCTTTCATACTTCTATCTCTTTACTAGGACTAGTACAAGAGAAGAAACTCAAGATTAGCAGGGTGTGAGGACACAATGAGAATTTACTACACAGATTTTCTAGATGGTGGAGAGACAGACCATGTTCAGTCTGCATATATGTAAGAGAATAGATTCGAGGGTTCTAATAAGGTATTTTAGACAAGCTACATGTTGTAGTGATTCTAACCTCTTATTTACCATGGCATGCAATATTATTGGAATTGATGTTTTTAAAAAACGTTTTGAACTCTCCAAAAGACAAATGTGAGACATATAAAAATTGAGTTGAACCATTACCACAAAAGATGAATAGTTTTAAGTAATTCAATAGGCTTAGAATGAACTGGAAATTTGTCTCTCTATCCCAACCATCATCCCTGGCTCCTTTATCTCTCTTGCCTGAAGGGATTTAAGAACTTGGTCTAATAGAATAAGTGGACTGGGGGGGTCTAGTTCTGTTTTTACATGAATGTAGGCCAGCCACTCTCAATGCCTCTTGGAGGAAGGCAGTGGTACAGAAAACACATTGTATTAGCTGTTGTTTTGGTGTCTTTTTAGAGAATACATTCACCACCCAGAGATCCCTAGCTCTTCTACCATAAAAATGGGAAGCTCAGGTGCAGCAGTCTCTGCAGAAAAGTATGTAGATATTAACAAGGTCCAATACCACAAGATCTTACTCATTTATATTCCCTGGGACTGAAGCAGAGCTAAAATTGAAAGCTGTTCTTTATCTCGCTCACCTCTGCTTATCCAAGGCAAGTACATTAATCACACTGTTTATTTATTTGTCTCTTCCCGCCTTTTAGTTCTGACCTTTCATAAAAACTCAAAGAAATTCATCTTTCAAGTGCTGAAACATATTCTCAAAAAACCCAACCACACAATGTCCGACAACTCCTTCTATGTTGGGAAGGACATAAAGTTTCAGGAAAAGAAGAAGTACAACTATATCAATAATCCACATTCATTGTAAGATGTGTTCTGTGTTCAAATACGTTGAACTATGAATAGCATATCTCAAAATCAAGGACATCTAGTGCTTGGGAAAGCTCATCAAATTTCAACACGGACAGCGCAAAAATATTTTACTTTTAAATATCTGTACTTGTCAACTGAACCTCAATGCAGTCCTTTAAGGACAGTTTTGGAGTAATAGGAATAACTGCTTCTTAACATACAGAATTACAGACAAATCAATAGCTTTACATTCAACACAGTTCTCTTTTAGCGACAATTATTTTGGGTGTATATATTTCCATCTGATGATCTGTTATATTTGGGGAACTTTATTTAAGAAGGCATCTTACACGGGATTTATCCCAGGGATGCAAGGATTCTTCAATATACGCAAATCAATCAACGTGATACACCATATTAACAAATTGAAGAAGAAAAACCATATGATCATCTCAATAGATGCAGAAAAAGCTTTTGACAAAATTCAACACCAAGTTATGATAAGAACTCTCCAGAAAGTGGGCGTGGTGGGAACCCACCTCAACATAATAGAGGCCATATATGACAAACCCACAGCAAACATCATTCTCAATGGTGAAAAACTGAAGGCATTTCCTCTGAGATCAGGAACGGGACAAGGATGTCCACTCTCACCACTATTATTCAACATAGTTTTGGAAGTCCTAGCCATGGCGATCAGTGAAGAAAAAGAAATAAAAGGAATACAAATTGGAAAAGAAGGAGTGAAACTGTCACTGTTTGCAGATGACATGATACTATACATAGAGAATCCTAAGGATGCTGCCAGGGAACTGTTGGAGCTGATCAATCAATCTGGTGAAGTTGCAGGATGCAAGGTTAATGCTCGGAAGTCTCTTGCATTCCTATACACTAATGAGGAAGGATCTGGAAGAGAGATTGAGGAGGTACTCCCATTTGCCATTGCCACAGAAAGAATAGAATGCCTAGGAATGGACCTACCTAGGGAGATGGAGGACCTGTATGCAGAAAACTGTAGGACACTGATGAGAGACATTAAAGATGATACCAACAGATGGAGAGATATGCTATGTTCTTGGAGTGGAAGAATCAATATTGTGAAAATGACTATGTTGCACCGGGCAATCTACAGATTCATTGCAATCCCTGTCAAATAACCAATGGCATTTTTTATGAAACTAGAACAAAAAATCTTAAAATTTGAATGAAGACATGGAGGACCACGAATAGCCAAAGCAGTCTTGAGGGAAAAGGGTGGAGTTGGGGGAATCAGACTCCCTGGCTTCAGACTGTACCACAAGGCTACAGTGATTGGGACAGTGTGGTGTTGACACAGGAACAGAAATGTAGATCATTGGAATGGGATAGAAAGCCCAGAGATAAACCCATGCACCTGTGGTCAACTAATCTGTGACAAAGGAGGCAAGGACATACAATGGAGAGAGGACAGACTCTTCAATAAGTGGTGCTGGGAAAACTGGACAGCTACATGTAAAAGAATGAAATTAGAACACTCCTTAACACCATACACAAAAATAAACTCAAAATGGATTGGAGACCTAAATGTAAGACTGGACACTATAAAACTCTTGGAGGAAAACATAGAAAGAACACTCTTTGACACAGATCACAGCAGGATCTTTTTTGATCCACCTCCTAGAGTAATGGAAATTTTTTAAAAAATGGATAAATGGGACCTGATGAAACTTCGGGGCTTTTGCACAGCAAAGGAAACCATAACAAGACGAGGGGACAACCCTCAGAATAGGAGAAAATATTTGCAAACAAATCAACGAACAAAGGATTAATCTCCAAAATATATAAACAGCTCATGCAGCTCAATATTAAAAAAACAAACAACCCAATCCAAAAATGGGCAGAAGATCTAAATAGACATTTCTCCCAAGAAGACATAAAGATGGCCAAGAGGCACATGAAAAGCTGCTCAACATCACTAATTATTAGAGAAATGCAAATCAAACTACAGTGAGGTATCACCTCACACCAGTTAGAATGGGCATCATCAAAAAATTTACAAACAACAAATGCTGGAAATGGTGTGGAGAAACGGGAACCCTCTTGCACTGTTGGTGGGAACGTAAATTGATACAGCCACTATGGAGAACAGTATGGAGGTTCCTTAAATAACTAAAAATAGAATTACCATATGATCCAGCAGTCCCACTACTGGGCAAATACCCAGAGAAAACCGTAATTCAAAAAGACACATGCACTCCAATGTTCATTGCAGCACTATTTACAATAGGCAGGTCATGGAAGCAAACTAAATGCCCATCGACAGATGAATGGATAAAGAAGATGTGGTATATATATATACAATGGAATATTACTCAGCCATAAAAAGGAATGAAATTGGGTCATTTGTAGAGATGTGGATGGATCTGGAGACTGTTATACAGAGTGAAGTAAGTCAGAAAGAGAAAAACAAACATCGTCTTTTAACGCATATACGTGGAACCTAGAAAAATGGTACAGATGAACCGGTTTGCAGGGCAGAAATTGAGACACAGATGTAGAGAACAAACGTATGGACACCAAGGGGGGAAAGGAGCGAGGGGGTGGTGGTGGTGGGACGAATTGGGAGATTGGGGTTGACATGTATACACTGATGAAAAAAAAAAAAAGAAGGCATCTTACAAACTTATCCTTTTAATGTCTAAAACTGCCCTGTCCCTGATTACAGGTGGCTACTGAGAACTTGAATGTGGCTAGTCCAAACTGAAATGTGCTGTAAGTGTAAAATGCATATGGGGTTTCAAAGACTTAATGTGAAGAAAGAATGTAAAATCTCTCATTGATATTTTTTATATTGAAAATTATTTATATTTTTACATGTTGAAATATAATATTTTGGATACACTGGGTTAAGTAGACTATATTATTAAAATTACGTTCACCTGTTTCTCTTTACCTTTTTTAATTTGGGTATTAAAAATTTTTAAATTATATATGTAACTCAGACTATACTTTTATTGAACAGCACTAGGCTAGAAGAATTCAATTTGCATTAAGGTACTTGCAGATGAGCAAATTTATCATTCTGATCCAATAACTGCTATATTGTTGAGCATTAAAAATAAATATTACAGTTATTTTAAAATGCTTCAAAAACATTTCGTATGAGAATCTTAACTTTCAAAAATGATGCATATATCTCATTTTCTTGTATTCCCTCTGTTGGCTTTGGTGACTGTGAGCTTATCACTAGGATTTATCTTAAAGTTATTATTTCAGTTCTTCAAGATAAGTACAATAGAGTTGATTTGGAAAAGGTGACAAGAAAAACACACCAATGACTAACAACAAATACCGTGGTGAATATACTTTCCAAACTGTAAAAGGAAAAAAAAATTCCTAAGAGGAATGGCTTCAGAACTTCGCTACAAAGTATTTTAGCAAAAAATTAACTCTTTAACTAAAGGATGTGTAGCTTCTTGCATTTTCTTTGCTGTGGCCAGAACAAATCTTGAGAATATACTAACAGGTTCTTCTCTGAAAAACCAAGAAAGGAAGTTCAGGTTTGACATAAATACACTACCATGTGTAAAATTGATAGCTAGTGGGAACCTGCTGTATAGCACAGGGAGCTCAGCTCGGTGCTCTGTGATGACCTAGATGGGTGGGATGAGGGGAGAGTGGAAGGGAGGTCCAAGAGGGAGGGGATATATGTATACATAGAGCTGATTCGCTTCACTGTACAGCAGAAACGAACACAACATTGTAAAGCAATTATGCTCCAATTTAAAAAAAAAGAATAATGTTCATATATCAGATAGAGACGTGTGTGAGGGGTTGTATACAACAGAACGTTGAGTATAATCATTGAACATGAAAGGTTCATGGAGTCTTCTGTGTATCTGCATGTACGTTAATATTGTCATGGTTGTTATGATACCAGACAGGTCTCCTCCCAGGTCTCACCCTCAATGTACATTTCATTCTATAACATTCTCCGGAAAACCAAGAAATACACCCCTCAAGGAAGACTACAGAAGATGATCCGTTTAGTTGCTCCCTGTTAGTCACCAATTCTCGCAGTCGTATTCTAATATTTATTAAACTGGGGAGAGTTCACACCTTTCACTGCCAATTACCCAGGAGCATGTTTGATCAACACTCCCAGGCTGTCTAGTTACCTGAGAGTGACTAAATAATCATGGAGCAGCTGATGCTACAGCTGTTTTTTCCATCTCATTTACATCTTGAGTAGGATGCGCACCCCCGACAGACTGAACTGCTCAAGACCCCGCTTTTCTAGTAATTCTAATAGTGTTTCCACGTCCTGTCATCCTGCCCAATGACAGTGTAAGCCAAGGCCTTTCCCTTTTTACCTTAACTGGTGGCAGAGATTCATTTGCATGACTTAACACCTCACACCAGAATATTCATATTCAGGATCATCTGGTAGGCTGGCTACAACACAGAGAGCTGAGCCCCAAACCCAGGGTTTCTGATTCAGGAGGTCTGGGGTCAGGCCCGAAGATCTGCATGTCTAACACGTTCCCAGGTGATGCTGCTGCTGGTTAAAAGACTACACTTGAAAACCACTGCCTTAGACACCCATGCTGTTAGTGTTCTGCATATGTTCTCATGCAATGGTGGAAGGAAAGAAGGAAGGAGGGAGGGAAGGAGGGAAGGAGGGAGGGAGGGAGGGAGGAAGGAAGGAGGGAGGGAGGAAGGGAGGAAGGAAGGAGGGAAGGAAGGAAGGAGGGAAGGGAGGGAGGAAGGAAGGAAGGAGGGAAGGAAGGAAGGAGGGAAGGGAGGGAGAAAGGAAGGAAGGAGGGAAGGAAGGAAGGAAGGAGGGAGGGAGGGAGGGAAGGAAGGAAGGAATGGAGGGAGGGAGGGAGGAAGAAGGGAGGGAGGAAGGAGGAAAGGAAGGAAGGAGGGAAGGGAGGGAGGAAGGAAGGAAAGAAGGAAGGAGGGAGGGAGGGAAAGAAGGAGGGAGGAAGGGAGGAGGGAGGAAGGAAGGAAGGGAGGAGGGAAGGAAGGAGGGAGGGAGGGAAGGAAGGAGGGAGGAAGGAAGGAAAGAAGGAAGGAAGGAAGGAGGGAGGGAGGGAGGAGGGAGGAAGGGAGGAAGGAAGGAGGGAAGGATGGAGGGAGGAAGGAAGGAAAGAAGGAAGGAAGGAAGAAGGGAGGAGGGAGGGAAAGAAGGAAGGAAGGAAGAAGGGAGGAGGGAGGGAAAGAAGGAGGGAGGGAGGGAGGGAGAGAGGAAGGAAGAAAGGAAGAAAGGAGATAATTATCCAAGTCTTACTAGGGTCTGGTACCACATTTAACACTTTATATCCCAAGGTCATTTAATACTTCTGGTAACATGAAGACAGGTATTATTATATACTTTTCCAGGTGATGGATATGAGGCTTAAAGTGGATAAGTAACTACCCAAAGGGTTATATAGTCAGTAAGCAACAGTCATCACATGAACCCAAGCAGGCTGATTCCAGAGCCTTCACCATGATGCCGCGCTGATCTTGTGGCAACTTACTCATGAAAGTGTCTAGAGTATGTACCATCATCCTGATCCTTGCCCTGTCAGAGATCACAGTGTAGTCTCTCTGCTGACAGGCTGATTATACAGCAACCACCAGAAACTGAAACTAAATAATGAGGTTATGTACAAGGGTCCGCCTAGAGTTCTGTTAACTTGTACTTGGCCAGCCATAGTTTTCAATAGGGTGGGCAATTTTAACACATCAGATGCAAAAACTGTGGATTGTGATGACATGGGGATTAAACTGAGTGAGAATGAAAGTTGCAGGGGTTGGGGGGTGATGCAAGGAAAATTAAAAGGAAAAAAAGTTGTAGGATATTGGAATAAACATGGAAACTTGGGTACGTGTATAAAGGTAAAGGTTAGAGAATTTGCAGCTATTTCTACGAACATTATATGGTTTTAAGTATCCATGCTCATGTATTGTTTGCCTGTTAGAACTACCAGCAAGTCTACTAGAGAATGAACATAGGGCTAACTGTTCCCTTCATATAATAGACATAATGATTCAGATCTAAGGAAGAAACTAGAAAAGAATCACTAAAGAGAATGTCAAATTCAAAACATTCAACTAAACGTAAACTGAGTGTGCATTTTGCGAATTCTTTCCCTTCATATTTCTTTTTACAAAGTAAAATCTGCCTTTTATAGAACATATTCCCCATAGAAATACACTACAAAAACAGACCCAATAAAGTAGAGTTTTGTTCAAATACTTTCCTTCAATAGATGCTTTAATTTGCTGAGGAACATATGACTGATTGTAGTTTATCTGTTCCGGGAACCCACCAAGACTTTTTGCAAGGGCGTTTCTTCTTATTCTTCTCCTGCTATATAGCTGTTCTTTCCAATAATAAATGATGCCCAGGTTGTCATGGGATTCAGGAGAGAGAAAAGAGGGGGATTATTTATGCACCTGAAGGTTTTAGAGATTTGGCCTCAGCTCAACTTGGATCCAGAGGGACTGCGAGGTGAGGCGTGGTCCGTTCTTATTGGCGGAAGTCCTAAGATGTTCTAACAGGCTCCCGGGCATCACTGCTTTGAGGGGCGCAGAGCGGCTGAATTAGTTTCAGGGCCTCTGGAAGTGCTGTCACTGTTGGCTTAGTCCATTAGTCCTGTGGCCTTTGTTTGTCTGCACTAGGGTTAGAGCTGAAATGTCAGGAAAAACACAAGATCCCTCTGTTCCGCTCAAAGCTGACTCAACTGGTTCAGACCACCTCCATTCAAAAGGAGAGGAAGGCGTTCGTCCTCCTCGGCTTGTTAAGGCAATAAATCTCCCTAGCATATGTTTTCCTGTTTCTTGCCATCCTAAATACCTACTTCTCAGAACAGTTTGTAAACGTTTTGGATTGTCACTAACTTGGGCTGTCCTTCCAATTTGTGAAGCAGAAGGACTGGGTTGAAGGTTTTCACAGGCAATGTGAATCATAACAGAGTTGCCTGAAAACAAATGCCTTCCTACCTCACCTCTGACAGAGAGAGAAAGGGATGTTTCAGAGACTCTCTTGGTAGGATATTTTATTTTTTTAATTTTTTCAATTTTTAATTTTTTTCAAAAGAAATCATCTTTTTTTTTTAACATCTTCTTTGGAGTATAATTGCTTTACAGGATATTTTATTTCTGAAACCACCTCAATCTGATTTTGCTTCTTTTGGTAGCAGTTTTCTCTCTTCTGACAGTATCGACAATGGGGCTGAAAAACTGATTTTTAACCTGGATTTCACTTTAAGCCATTTTTCAGAATCTGAGGATCACTGAATGTTAGAGTTCAACAAAATCCCTGCATTCAAACAGAACTGTATACAGAAGCCCGAGATGTAGCCCACGTTAAGTGTTAAGGTACTTTGGTTAAATCCAGGTAAGTGGTCCAGAGAATCTAATCCAAACCTGGCCTCTGGAGGACTTCCTAAGGAACTTATAGGGCTTCGTAGGACACAGTGTGAAAACCAGTGATCTTGTCCAGGTTCTTCATTTTAGTGATGAGGTACCTAAACTTGGTGGGTTTTATTCCATGGTCACATGTTAAATGAGTGGCAGGTTGAAATTAGAAACTAAGGCTTTTACTTCTTTTTAGGCCTTTCCACAACACAGCACAGCAATGTCGTGAATAGGCAAGGTACGTTTACAGATCTAAGGTTGTCTGTGTTAAGAGAATTATTTTGGTAAAAAACAAAAAACAAAAAAACAACAGCACTTCTTGTTGTCTTGGATCAAACTATGGGAAAACATCCCACCTAAGCAGAAATCACCCTGCACACCTTGATCACCTGTGTACAGATAAAGAAAGGTGTCCTGCCCTCTGGGAGTCACTGAAGCCTTTAGCTGGGACAGGGACTGACAATGGTAGGTCCTGGCACATGGTCGTCCCTCTCCTCCTTTTCTGGTGTCCTTCTCCGCAAACTCTCTGAAGACACTTTTGTCTGTTTTCCCACATGATAGTCAGTTTATTTGCCCAACTAATCCTTGTAAATGGACTAACACGGAATAAGGTTGTAAAGGGTTACTTCTCAGGGAACATATTTTCTAATTATTCTTAAATTAAAAGAGTATTTTAACGGCCAGAGTTTCAGACACTATGGAAGGAAATGGGAGTGATCAATTTAAAGCAGCATTTATTATTTTCTTTAAATGAGATAATCATATTCAGTGTCAAAAACTTGGAAAACACAGCGAAACAAAAATTACCACATTCACCAATCCAAAATAATTCCTGTTAACATTTGATTTCATCCCTTTCATTATTGCAGTGCACCTACATACACATTCTTTTTCTTCTTTTTTTTTTTTTTTTTTTGTGGTACGCGGGCCTCTCACTGTTGTGGCCTCTCCCTTTGTGGAGCACAGGCTCCCGACGCGCAGGCTCAGCGGCCATGGCTCACGGGCCCAGCCGCTCTGCGGCATGTGGGATCCTCCCGGACCAGGGCACAAACCCATGTCCCCTGCATCAGCAGGCGGACTCTCAACCACTGCGCCACCAGGGAAGCCCCACATTCTTTTTCTTTGCAAAGAGGGTCCCCTCCTGGATATAATGCCTTGTAACTTTTTAAAAACAATTTTTAAATTTTGGAATAGTTTTGGATATACAAAAAAATTGTGATGGTAGTAGAAAGAATTCCCATATACCCTAAACCCATTTTCCATTCTTATGAACATCTTGCATTTGTATAGTATATTTGTCACAGTTAATGAACCAAGTTTGACACATTATCATTAACTAAAGTCTATAATTCATTCAGCTTCCTTTAGTTTTTACTACTTTAGTTTTCCTGTTCCACCTTAAAAACATGTTACAAACCTAAGAAAACATGATAACTAAATGCAATTCCAGGATCCCATCCAAAATACCACATTACATTTAGTCATCATGTTTCCTTAGGCTTGTAACATGCTTTTAAGAGTCATATATTGTGAACGATTACCCAGGTAAATAAACGGTCTTTGAAAGCACAGTTTGTAATGAATGCAGTATTTCACTGAGGAACACTATCATAGATCATTTAACCAATCACTTACTTTTCAGCATTTAGGTTGTTTAAAAGATTTTACTATTAGAAATGTTTAAAGATATACCATTATACTTACACACTCATGCATAACACTTAGGGTATATTATTTATTTATTTATTTATTAACTTTTTTTTTTTTTTTTTTTTTTAGGGTATATTCTTAGAATTGGATGGCTAGGTCAAAGGATGCTCATATGCTTAAGGCTTTGGAGACACAATAAGAGAAAGTGCGTCATGGACATGCAGCATGAGGACTCTGAGGGGGATTCAGGCTCTGTCCAGACACAGGGTGTAGCTCTGGGCAAGTGACTTAACCAGTTTGAGTGTAACTGTCTCATGTTTAAGATAGAGTCAAAATAATAATGAAAGCAACAACAACAGTATCTATTTCAGAGGGTCTTTGTGAGGATTAAGTATGTGTGTATTAATCAGGGTTCTCCAGGCCAATAGAACCAATAGGATGTGTGTGTAAACATATTTTTAAATATCTAAACATTTAAATATATGTATTCTATGTAATATGTATTTAAATATAGAATATATATTTTAAATATTTTAAAATATATATTTAAAATATATTTAAATATATATTATATATGTATATATTTAAAATATTTTTTAAAATATATTTTAAATATATACATATATATATATATGAAGAGATTCATTATTAGGCAGTGGTTCATGTGATTGTGAAGGCTGAAAAGTCCCAAGGTCTGCCATCAGCATGCTGGGCACCCAGGAGAGCAGAGGGTGTAGTTCTAGTCTGAGTGCAAAGGCCTGAGAACCAAGCAAGTGGACGGTGTAAGTTCCAGTTCAAAAGCCAGCCAGCTCAAGATTCAAGAAGAACCCATGTCTTAGTCTGAGTCCGAAAGCTGGAAAGGATGGATGTCCCAGCCGAAAGCCATCAGGCAGTAGGAGTTCCCTCCTACACAGCCTTTTTGTTCTATTTAAGTCTTCAACTGATTAGATGAGACCCACCCACACTGGGGAGGACAATCTGCTTTACTCAATCCACCCATTCAAATGTTAATCTCACCCAAAGTCACCCTCACAGATACACCAGAATAATGTTCGTCCAAACGTCTGGGCACCCTGTGGCCCAGTCAGTTTGACACATAAAATTAACCATTGCAGTATGTAAATAGCTTAGCATTTAGTAACTACCTGCCCACAATGCCCTAGTAAAGATCAACTATAGAGGCACACAATACTATTGAGCCTTCGCTAAGTGACTGATAAAGAACATTCCTTTCTTTTATTTTAGAACTTACACTCCTTGGATACAAAATTGGAATGAATTGAGGTACACGGCCCCAGCCTCTGAACTGTGCAGAATAAGCTTTCGATAGTCCAACAGTGGATTCTGGAGCACTATGATACCTGGTACAAACATGATTTCTTTTTCTACCTTATAAAGGTTCACCCTACAGTGACTTCTCTCTACTTTATGTCCCACATTGTTAAGCTTCCATAACTAAAGAAAAGCCCAGATGGGAGTTACAGGCCGTGGGTTCTCGTTCCTTCTGTGGCTTTGAATAGGTATGAACATGTGGGTAAGCCACTTGTCTTCTCAGGGTCTCAGATTCCTCACCTATAAATAGAAAGTGTGGACGATGATCACTCTAGCTTGTTCACGTCTACATTTCCATGATTCTGTGCAAATATATAAATTTCCTTGACGATGCCCACAACCAGAGAATAAGCAGACTGTGGAAGGCTGGTGCCCCATTACAAAGCAGACCCCTCAGCCCTATAGCAATTGGGTGGGCAGATGGGGTAATCAACTGGTTGATTCAAAGTCCCAAAGTACTTAAATTCTCCCTTGAAGGCAATACACTCTGGAGTGAAGAAAAGTGAATGAGAAGACCTATGATGATGTGCTGAACATGGAATTCCTCAGGCAAGGGTCATGCATGTTTCTAAGAATTTTGAATGCCTGTGTTACTAAATTGTTCTCCAGAAAGTCTATAAAAGGTATACTCAGGAAAGAATATTCTTGAAAAGCTGCTCTCCTCAGGATGGGAACGGGAGGCATCACTGATAGCTTGGCCAACATTCCTGTCTCCTGGATGTCTTTCCCCAGACAGAGGAAAATGAGTCCTGCTGCTCTTGCCTGGGAGGGATGGTTGGAGGGCGGGGAGAACCGAGCAATCATTTCAGTAAATAGCTCAAAGCTCCTCAGAGGCAAGGGTCCAGGGGGGAAGGCTTGAGGAGCCCGCAGAGCTAGCAGTGGTCCATGGTGCTGGTAAGACCCGGCTGAAAGGAGCATTGAAGGGCCCCTCCTCCCGGGAGACATCCATCAGCGATTTTATTGAGCATTTCCATCACCCTTGCAATTTGCTCTCATTACTTAGTTAATCCTCACTGAGTGCTTTCCTGTGAAGAGAGTCAATGTCATCACCCGGTTTGCACAAGAAGAAAAAAGAGACAGAGGGAAGTCGGCTATGAAGCCCACCTCTTAGGAAAAAGCTAAGGGGGGAGGGGGTGAAGCAGGGAGTTACCTGTGACCTGCTCTGTCCACCTCCCCTTTGCATTCTGGGAGACAGTTCAAGTGCTCAGACTGCTCTAAAGAAACAGCCTTCCATTCAGGGACTTTATGCTTTCTAGTATGAATTAAGGATTAACAGCCCTATTTTTCAAGGAAGGCTAACTGAATCTCCTTCCCATCTTTGAGTCCCTTTCCCCTTTCCCCATCCCCCATACACACACTTTCCCGAGGCTTTGGAGAAATTCCCCTCCTGCACAGACCACCAGACCACAGAAGCTAATTTAAGGTAATGAGCTCAGCAGGGATCTAAGGGCTTTCTCTCAGCCCTTCTTCAGGCAGCCAGAGAGCTTCGGGGTGTCAACTAACAGCACACGGATGTTAAGGGTGACGACTTCCATTCGGAACCAGTCAACCTGGCTCCATCTCACAGTTGCAAACTGTTCCTGAACCTCTGGACCGGACTCCACATCCCAGCCAGCTGGCTCACACTCCCCAATCACTGGGCTTGAAAGGAATGAGGCAAAGATGGTGAATGGTTCAGCACAAGTTCTTCATCCATGAGTTCAGTGAGAAACAGCCATCACCTTGCGAATGAGTCAGGGGTAGCATCATTTTTCTATCAACAAGAGAGCACGTCATTACCTTCTCATGAGTCCTCCAGTGCCCCTGGCCACCCCAAGTATTTTCAGTGACCTCCAAGTAACATCATCTCAGAAATGACCTAAGTCCATGATGAGTTATGGCGGAACACCTCTGGGCTTCAGAGTCTAAGGAGCATTCACTGAGTTCCAATAAGCATTTTGTTTTCAGGCACACAAAGGAAATGCACCAGGACGACTCCTTGTACTAAAATGAAGCATTTGAACTAGGTGACTCCTTTGAATTCGTCCATCCATCCTCACGCATTCTGCAAGACAGTTTTATCAGCTACACTTCTCCTAGCAATGCGCTGAGACCCTTACGGTCAGATTCTTCTTCTTGGGGCTACTGGAATATTTTGATGGAAAAAGAGTCACATAGTGTTTCCAATTCCCCTATGATCAGAATTTAGAGGAACGTACCTCATGGTTGTCACCAAGGCTGGAAGTAAGCATGCTCACCACTTCTCCCCTTGCCCTACACTTTGGACAAGGCTGCAGCTGGAGATATGGTTGGAGGTATGTTAGAAGGGATAGGGAGAGAGACAAAGAAGAGACTGGGTACGTCAGCCTCCATCCTGAGGGCTAAACAAAATTAGGGTGACTGCATGAGAACACGGGGCAGGGCTAGTTCTTCCTCTGTGTTTAGCCTTCAGCTCCACTGATGACACACATCCCTCTTACGCAAAGGGTAAGATTTTGGAATTAATTATTGACTCACCTAATATATCCTTTATTCTAAAGGACTAATGAATTCTACCCTGTACTTTTCAGAATGAATTCAGTAGATAAGATTAAGATCCATCCAGCTTAACAATGAACATGGATATATAGTTGGCAAGAAGAAGAGTTAGTGTCTTCTTTGGAATCTTTGGCTTGCCTCTCAGAATATCCATAATGCTAATATTTGTACATTAATTTTATGGCTTACAAAGCATCTTCCTATATATTACTCTGTTAACAGTTTTAAGCATCCCTGTGAAATAGGTAGAGGGGATATACGGTCCTCACATTACAGATGGGGAAGCAGAGATACCATGCAGTTACTCACCTGAGCTCATGCCCAAGGTGATGGGACTCCAAGACTAAAGACAAATCCCACATCCTTTCCTTTATATCACGGCACCTTTGGATTTCAAATTTTGAATTTACACTGAACTCCATTTCTCTCCATGAATTCCCGTTACCGAATTCAGTTTTAAGATTGTTGTTTACCCCCTGCCACAATGATCTGAGCCTGTTCATTCGCTGCTAGAATTACTTCCAAAAATGGTTAACCAATTTCACAGTCAAGAAATGTATTAAACACAAATACTTATTACCAGCAAGGAACGCTTCTAAGCACTAAAAGCTATCCAAAGATGAAGGCAGCCCCTGCCTTAAAGAAAATGCCAAGAAGAAAGATAAGACTTGTGTTATGACTATGTTTAATAGTAAAACATAAATAAAATTGTAGGAAACATCAAAATTAGGCTCCTCTATACCTACTACATATCCACTTGTTTTGTATTATAAAATCCGACTCAATCTGTATAAAATAATCCATTAAATAAATATCTAAAATGGTGCACACAACCCAGATAATAGGTGATGAAGTGTATTAGGATTTATGCAATGCTGTCACATACCATATAAGTGCTAATTTTTAGTGAGCATTTATTATGTGCCGGGAACCTAAGTGCTTTACAGTATTAAGTCATTTTAACCCTCACAACAACTTTTGAGTAAGTTCCTATAATTATCCCCATTTTACAGATGATAAAACAGAGGCATAGGTGTGTTTATTCTCTTGCCCAAACCACACAGTTCAAATCTACACAGTCTGGCTCCTGAGACTGTGCTCTTAAACATACAATATGCATTATCCCATTTAATTCTTGCACCAACCGTAGGAGAGAAGCATTATTATGTCCTTAATTTCGTAACTAAGGGCACTGACGTTTAGAATACTGGGGTTCCTGACCAAGAGCGAACACAGAGCCAGTAAGCTGAGGAGCTGGAATCCAGGGTATCCTTCTCTAAATCCTAAAATTCAGGGCAGAGCATCTCAACCCAAAGACATAAGGCCCAATTGCCCTGGCTGCAGAAGGGCTATTTTATGATTACCTGAAATGGCTTATTCTCTATATGTCTCTTCCTTAACTCTTGACAATGACAAATTCACATTGTACCTACTACCTTTCAGATTATTCTTAGGAAGAATTCGTGAGGATATTCCTCCCACTCAGAAATCAGCTTCTCACATAAAAGTACATTTTAAAAAGCCTACTAATGAAATGAGAACTATAAAATGTTTAACCTAAATGTCAGTAAATTGAAACTCACATCCAGCAAATATAATCAAGAGGGCATTATGCAGATTAATATGCAATACTCATCACTGTAAAGTGAGATTAGAAAATTGTATAGTAATAGCTTCATAAATTATTGCCCACACAGGCAATAATTACATGGGGTATGTGGCATTACAAGCAATCGTTTTTGTCTTTACATGAAGCTGAGTGTGAGCTTTGAGGAAGTAACTGGCTGCTGGGTGAAAAAGATGAAAGAAAATCCAGCATTTGTGTTAAAATAACCCTAAAAAGGACATTTGTCATACACCCATCAGAGCAGCCAAATACTCAACTACCTATATACGAGACACAAAATCATTGCACAACCTTTAGGGGCCTTCTACTGTTTGCACCTTTGTACTTTTTGAATTGTGTACCATGTAAAGACAAAACAAGTTACAAAAAATCAAAGCCTCCCCTCATCATGATCCCCAAAGCTCCCTTCCCCCTTTCCTTAATGAACTCTCACTCTCTGAGATGTTGATCTGATTAAAATAATTGCCAGTTCTGTGTAAATTATCTATCAACATAGAAGTGGTGTGGGTGGGTATGATCTATATCTCAGAAAAAAATCTGAAGTCTGTGGAATGTGAGAGTCTAAAAGAATTTTTGAGCAGGGAGTGATTCAAATACTCTATTCAAGATGAAGCTCTCCTTATCAGAGTCAGAGAGACCTGGATTTGAAACCTAGTTCTTACAAGTTTCTTAAGTTTTCTGAGACGTGAGTTTGTTTGGAAGAGCAGGGATTATAATTGCTACCTGATGGGATTGTAACCGGGAGTAAATGACGAGATGGATACAAAACACTTCACACGGTGCCTCGTACACGGTAGGTGTTCAGTGCTTACTTGTCTCCTTTCCTTCTGTGCCATTACTCTCCTCAAGACTAAGGAGAAGTAATGTAAGTAGCATCAGTAGTGTAAGGATATGCAGACGCATGCTTTCCCTTAATTTTTGTGAATGGCGTGGCAAGAGATTCACAGTTGATGGGAGGCGCTGACCTTTTAGATAGGCAACGGACTACGAATGGCAGGTCCACCGTGTTCCCCTGTTAGTTTAATTCAACATATTTTACTGAGTGTCCATAGTATGCTAAGCATTGTAAGACATAAGGGTGTAGCCGTGGACAGAACATATGAAAATTTTTGCCCTCATGAAGCTTATACTCTAGTGGAGGGAAACTGATAAGAAATAAAATAGATGAGCCAGATGTAGCATTGTACTGTTGATAAGTGCCGAAGAGAACACTATAAAGCAGTGAAGGGGCATAAGGTATTCCAGAGAGTATGAAGAGTACTGCAGTTTTAAACGAGGTGGTCAGCTAAGGCCTCACTGATAGGGAGATGTCTAGCAAAGACTGAGGGAAGTAAGAGAAATGAGCCATTGCATTTGACCTTGGAAGGGCAACGTTTTCATGATTCCTCAGTAATTCTTTGAATCATCTTTGCAATACAGACACACAAAGATACTAACCACAAGCTCCTGATTTCACATCATGTGGTGATTTAGTCAGATGTGAGCATTGGAATGCAATGTCTCAAAAATTCCAATTTAACATGTTCCATGGCTCCAAACACATGTGTCAAAGGCCTCAATATGTCTGTTCTTCTCATCTCCATCGGCTTGGAGTTTCACCAGGGGTAGCCTAAACAGTATCACTGTTCTTGGAATTCTCCCAAGCTCCTAAGTTCAAGCCTGAAACTTTTTTTGTTATAGACCCCTTAAATCACTAGGGCAGGGGGGAGAATCCCTGCAGTACTGTGAGAAAACTCTTTGGTATCCAAGAGGATATTACAGTCATCAGTAATACGTTCACGAGAGCTAGTCAACATTAGTTTCAACACTTGTTGTGATGGCGCGATTGCTGCTTTTTTTGTTTGTTTGTTTAAGATTTTTTTGACATAGACCGTTTTTTGAAAGTCTTTATTGAATTTGTTACAATATTGCTTTTGTTTTATGTTTTAGTTTTTTGGCCCCGAGGCATGTGGGATCTTAGCTCTCTGACCAGGGATCGAACCCTCACCCCCTGCATTGGAAGGCGAAGTCTTAACCACTGGACCACCAGGGAAGTCCTGAGATTGCTGCTTCTGATGGCAGCTCATTCCATTCTCTGACTGCTTTAATTATAAGAAATAATCACCTTTTTGAATAAAAGTCTGACTAACTCTACCTTTAAAATTTTACTCTTCTAGGTAATTAATGAGTCGTTAAACTTACAACAATATTTTTCATGTTGAATGTCCTCTATATGTTGAGGGTTGAGGGCATATTTTGTTAAGTTTAAGGTGATTAATTATGGAGAAGACTGAGATCCTGGCCTCGACAAGCTTTCACTCCATTCACACATCAGGAACATATGTCTACCTCCTCGTCTACATAATTGTTCATCAAATACTGAAGACAATGATCATGCTTCTTCCAAGTCTTCTCTCTTTTTTTTTTTTGCTATAAATATCTCCAGAGTCCTCAACCTTTCTGATTATCAGCATTATACTTATATAGAGGAAACTCCCAAAGAATAGACAAAATGCTATGCAAGAAATCAGAATTCAGAAATGATTCTCTTGACATTATTAACTTGCCACTGATCTATTATGCTTTCTATATAGATATTTGAAGCAATGCTACAAATTTATACTAAAACTAATATCCAGCATGTCCTTTGTCACAGAATGGCACTTTGAGTATTTATGCTCTTTAATAAGAATATGCCAGAGAGGTTGGCATTGGTACTTACACACAGGTTATAGTGGTGCACTTCTATAAAACCCACACACATGATGGGAGTGTGTTAATGTGGCAGCAGGGAGGTGACGTGAGGAGGAGAAAAGAAGGCTTTCTACAAAGTAAGGTCTGCAATGTACTTGAATGTACTTAACTTACAGAATGAATAGCTGTTCTCTTTCCAAACCTCGTAATTCCAAATGCACAAGAGATGGAAAATGTAACACTTCTGGAAATGATATAAAGAAAGAATACTGACTTATAGCTTATAATAACTGATGCCCAGTTATAAAATGAATTGCAGGAGAGGAAAACCTCTACAAAATCTTATGACTTTTATTCTCTTTTAAGTGGCTCCAAAAACACTTTTAGAAATCACTTTGGAACAAAGATCAAAATAACAGATTATCAGTTAAATAGTGGAGAATTTTAACTATTTGTCCCAGAAACGACAAACAAGAGGTTCTAATTGCATTTTTAGGGACACATTTAATTTATTTATTAACTTATTATTGAGATGTAATTTACATATAACTTTGTGTAAGTTTAAGGTGTACAATGTGTTGGTTTGAAAAAGACATAATTAGCCTTTATAGTAACTTTATATCAGAGGCTTTAAACCCCTTTATATTTTCTCATTACCCCCCCCAATATGTTTCTTCACATGCAAATACATCTCCTACAATACACAAGACCCTAATATACAAATAATCAGGGAAAGATATATAAGATTTGTCTGTTTCTGTTATTGTTTTAGATTTCTGGCTTTACCTTCTTGAAGTCTCACTTCAGTCCACAAAAACAGCCAATAAGAACTACACCGCTTTACTTTTGTACATTTGTATTTTAGTAAGTGAGGACAGAAATTAAAAAGACTTCTAGCAACATAGAAAAAGCATTTCTACTACAGTGCAATACATGTAACTCAAAAAACCTCATTTTCTGCAAAATCACACACTATAAAAACAGAACTTATGAGAAAAATCACAGTAAGGATAGATCACTTCAAACCTATGGACATTTATAACCAGAGTACAAACAAAAAACAATAATTGGTAGCCAGGGAGATAATTTGGACTGCCCAGGCAAGCAGCTCAGCATGGCTGGCGGCAGCCACAGTGGATGTTATTTAAAAAATAGTACAGTGGAAATGCAGGTTACATATTAAATAGAGCGGCACTAGTGGAAGCAGAGATAAGGGGTAGAAATGGAGTTTTCAGCCAGTGGGCCTGCTATCAAGGTGGGCACAGGAGGAAGTGAAATCTGCTAAACCTTCCATAAACTACAAACTATACAAGCCTGAGCTGCAGTGCTCTATAGAGAAGGCACTGAATGGAGAAAGTTTTTATTTCTTTTTTTTTGCTGAAGATTATAATTCTACTCTAGTAATCTGGCTTCTCTTGCCAAGAACAATCCATAAATAAACCAAAGGCAACTCTGTAATATACCTGTTTACCAATCCCATACCAACTAATTCTCACTGCAGAATCAGGTATTTGTGTGTTATGGCAGAATAAAATACATTAAAAAAACCAAACTTTATAGAAAAAAATGTTAAATGAAGGGACAATGATAAAGCTAAAAATAACATGATGAGTATGGAATTTGTAAGGCACTTGTCTTTAGTAAATTCATGCTTTTATTTCTAAACATAATTATATAAATGACACTGCAGTTGAACACATGAAAATAATAGTATTAAGGCCAATACCAAGAAAAATTATGAACTTGTTTTCACTGCAACTCAGAAAGAACATAAAGAAACTGCAATAGACATTACCACTGAGGTGAATGCCAGCCAGGGAGAGGAAGATGTATCTTAGGACCAGAATGCACTTGCTAACCAGTGGCTCATCCACTGATTTTAATAATGTTGGAAACTAATGTAGTAGTAATATATACTATATAGTGATATAGTAATATATTGATAGTAAACTAATATAGTTACTAGAACAAAGAGTCAGAGGCTCCAAAATAAGATGGTACCAGTGTCCACAGAACCAAGTAGAGGAAAATGTCCTCCCATAGGCTGGTATTGGCCACACCTTACACATTAAATTATGACTTAAAAAAAAAATAAGTTAAATTGGATCCAGCCATATGCTGTCTATAAGAGGCTTGCTTTAGATTCAAGGACACAATACACAAAATAAAAGGATGGGAAAAAATATACAGGGCAAACAGTAAACCAAGGAAAGCTGAAGGGGCTATGCTAATACCACAAATACACTTTAAGACAAAAATCATTACTAAAGATAAGAATATTTTATAATGAAAAAAGGATAAAACCATCTGCAATTATAAACATATATGCATCTAACAACTGAAAAATGCATGAAGCAAAAACAGACAAATCGAAGAGTGAAATAGACAATTCAAAAATAACTGTTGGAGACTTCAATACTCCACTTTCAACAACCAGGCAGAAGATGTCAAGGAAATAGAAGATCTGAACAACACTATAAACCAGACAGACTAACAGACATCAACAGAACACTCTACCTGACAACCATAGAATATACATTCTTCTCAAGCACACATAGAACATTATCTAGGGTAGACCATACGTTAGTCCATAAAATAAGCCTCGGCAAATTTAAGAGGACTGAAATCTCACACACAGCATTTTTCCGGCCACAATAGAATAAAATTAGAAAATAATAACAGAATTAAATTTGGAAATTTTATAAATAGGTAGGAATTAAGAAACACACACCTAAATAACCAATATGTCAAAACAGAAATTTGAAGGGAAATTAGAAAATACTTTGAAATTAATAAAAATGAAAACATAGTAAACCAAAACTTATGGGATACAGTCAACCTTAGAGGAAATATCAAGCTATAAGCACCTTTATTAATAAGAAAGAAATATCTCAAATTAATAAGTTATTCTTTCACTTTAAAAAACTAAAAAAGAAGTACAAGATTCAAACAAGTGGAAAGATAGGAAATCACAAATATTCGAGCAGAAATAAATTAAACAGATACAGAAAAATAATAGAGAAAACCAACCAAACCAAAGATTGGTTCATTGAAAAGATCAACCTTTAGCTATACTGACCAAAAAAATAAAAGAGAAGACTCAGATTATAAAATCAAGAACGAAAGAGGGAACATTACTACCAATCTTACAGAGAAAAAAAAAAGGCGTGGGGTGGGAGATTATAAGGCAGTACTCCGAAAATTGCCTATCAACAAAATAGACAACCTAGATGAAATGAATAAATTCCTAGAAAGACACAAACCAGTGAAACTAACCCAAGAAGAAAAAGAAAAACTGAATATACCTACAAGTAAAGACAGTAAATTAATTATCAGAAAACTTCTCACAAAGAAGCCCAGTCCCATATGGCTTCATTGGTGAATTCTACCCAACGTTTAAAGTGGAATGAATATAAATTCTTCCCAAAAAGAGAAGTAGAGGAAACACTTCCCAAGTCAATGAGGTCAGTATTACACTGGTACCAAAACCAGACAAAGACATCAGAAGAAAGAAAACTACCAAATAATATCCCTTTTGAAATAGATGCAGAAATTTTCAGTTAAAATACTAGCAAACCAAATCCAGCAAAACAGAAAAAGGATTATACACCATGATCAAGTGAGATTTATCCCAAGAATACAAGATTGGGTCAGCACACAAAGTCACCATATTAATACATAATACACCATATTGATGTAATACACCATATTAATAAAATTAAAGCCATAAACCACATGATCATCTCACTATATTCAGAGAAAGGATTTGTCAAAATCCTATATCCTTTCATAAGAAAGACACTTAACAAACTAGAAATAGAAAGGAATTTCCACAACTGGATAAAGAGCATTTACCAAAAAAATCTACAGCTAATATTTAATAGCAGAAGACTGAAAGCTATCTTCCTAAAATCAGAAGTAAGACAAGGGTCTCTGTTCTCATCACTTCTATTCAACATTGTCTTGAAGGTTCTAGCCAGGAAAATTAGACAAGAAAAAGAAACAGAATACAACATTTAGGTTGGAAGGGAAGGACTAAAATTATATCTATTCACAGATGACATGATATTGTATATAGAAAATCCTATAGAGGTCACAAAAGTACTATTAGAACTAATACTTGAGTTCAGCTAGGTTAGAGGATATAAAATCAATATGCAAAAACTAACTGTATTTCTCTACATTTGTAATGAACAATGCAACAATGAAATTAAGTAAATAATTCCATTTATGATAGCATCAAAAAGAATGAAATATTTAGGAATATATTTTACAAAAGAGGTGTAAGCCTTATACACTGAACACTACAAAACACTGGTGTAAGAAATTAAAGAAATTAAAGAACACCTAAATGGACAGAAAAACATTTCGTTTTCATGGACTGGTCAGCTGATTTTCAAAATGCTGCCAAAACAATAAAATGGGGAAACAATTGTCTTTTCATACATGGTGCTATGTGTTTTTTTTTCTTTTTGATATGGCACCAAAAGTGTCACAAAATAGATACATGTGACAAAATAGAAATAAATTAGACCGGCAAAAATTAAAAACCTTTTGTCCTCAAAACATACAATCAACAAAGTAAAAGACATTCCACAGAATAAGAGAAAATGTTTACAAATCATATATCTGATAAGGTACTTGTATCCAGAATATGTAAATAACTCACCACTCAGTAATAAAAAGACAACCCAATGTGGTGGGTTGAACTGTGTCCACCTAGAAGATGTTGAAGTACTAACCTCTGGTCCCTGACTTTATTTGTAAATAGGGTCTTTGCAGGTGTAATCAAATTAAGATGAGGTCATATTTGATTAAGGTGAGCCCTAAATCTAATAACTCGTGTCCTACAAAAAGGCCACGTTAAAGCCACACACATACATTCAAAGAGGGAGGGAAGGAGGGGGACAGAGAGAGAGAGAGAGAAAGAGACAGAGAGAGACAGAGGGAGAGAGAAGGGCCATATGATAAAAGCAGAAATTGGAGTGATGCAGCTGCACGCCAAAGAACACCAAGGATTGAAGGCAATCACTAGAAGCAAGGAAAGAGGAAAGGAAGGATTCTTCCCCAGAGCCTTCAGATGGACCATGGTCCTGCCAACATTATGATTCTGGACTTCTACTCTCCAGAACTGTGAGAGAAAGAATACATTTCTGTTGTATTCAGTCAGCCAGTTAGTGGTAATTTGTTGTGGCAGCCCCAGGAAGCTAATACAGATTCTGACACTGGGAAGTGAGAATACTCTACCAAATACCTAAAAATGTGCAAGTGGCTTTGGAAGTGGATAATAGGTAGAGGCTGGAAGAGTTTTGAAGTGCATTATAGAAAAAGCCTGATTGCCTTGAAGAAATGGTTGGTAGAAATATGGACATCAACGGTGATTCTGGTAAAGGTTCAGAAAAAAGTGAGAAGGACTACAGCTTCCATTGTCTTAGAGAATATATATATCACCATGAACAGAAGGCTGCTAGAAATATGAATGTTCGAGGTGATTCTGGTGAGATGTCAGTCAGAAAGGAGGAAGATGTTATTGGACACCGGAGGAAAGGCATTCCTTGTAATAAAATGGCAGAGATCTTGGCAGAGTTGGGTTCTACTGTTGGGTAGAGGTAGAACTTGTTAGCAGTGAACTTGGGTATTTAGCTAAGGAGATTTCTAAGCAGTGTGGAAGGTCTGGCCTTGTTTCTTTTTGTGTGTGTGTGTGTGGTACTCAGGCCTCTCACTGTTGTGGCCTCTCCCGTTGCGGAGCATAGGCTCCGGACGCGCAGGCTCAGCGGCCATGGCTCACGGGCCCAGCAGCTCCGTGGCATGTGGGATCTTCCTGGACCGGGGCACAAACCCGTGTCCCCTGCATCGGCAGGCGGACTCTCAACCACTGCGCCACCAGGGAAGCCCCTGGCCTTGTTTCTCTTTGATGCTGATAGTAAAGTCATCTATGCAAAAAAAAAAAAATTTTATGTGATCTACAAAAAAGATACTAGAGCTAATGTGTGTGTTTAGCAAACTTTCAGGGTACAAGATAATCAAAAATCAAGTGTATTTTATATAATACAAATTTAAATGAATAAATCAATACCATTTATAATAGCATCAAAAACATGTAATACTTGGGGTAACTGACATTGTATGAGTAAGACGTATACCTGAAAATCTAAAAAAAAAAATACTATTGAGAGAAGTTTTAAAAAACCAACATCCATTTGGAGATAAGACTCCATATTAACTTGTTGGTTCTCCCCTACTTGGTCTTTAGATTCAGCAGACTTACAATCAAAATCCCAGCAAATGTTTTTTTGCAGAAATTGACAAGCTGATTCTAAATAAACATCTTCTGAAAATACTTCAGAACTAGAAGAGCCAGAACAACTTTTAAAAAGAACAATGGGGCTTCCCTGGTGGCGCAGTGGTTGAGAGTCCGCCTGCCGGTGCAGGGGACACGGGTTCGTGCCCCGGTCTGGGAAGATCCCACGTGCCACGGAGCGGCTGGGCCTGTGAGCCATGGCCGCTGGGCCTGCGCGTCCGGAGCCTGTGCTCCGCAACGGGAGAGGCCACAACAGTGAGAGGCCCGCGTACCGCAAAAAAAAAAAAAAAAAAAGAACAATGTTGGAGGACTTACTTTACCAGACTTCAAGATTTATTATAAAGCTAAGGCAATCATGTCAGTGTGGTATTGGCATAAAGATAAGTAAATAGATCTGTGGAACAGAAAAGAGATACCAAAAATAGACCCACATGTAAATAGTCAATTGATTTTTTACAGATTCAAAGGCAATTCAGTGGGGAAAAGGTCATTTCACAAAAGATGTTGGAACAGTTCAAAAGCCATATGCGGAAAAAAAAAAGAACTTTGACTTATATCTTGTATCATATATAAAAATTAACCTAAAATGGATCACAGACATAAAAGGAAAGCCTAAAACCATAACCCATCCAGGAAATAGGAGACAATCCTTGTTATCTTGGTAAGGCAAAGTTTTCTTAGATACAATACCAAAAGCACAATCCAAAGAAAAAAATTGATAAACTTGACTTCATCAAATTTAACATCTTCTCTACAAAAAAATATTGTTAAGGAAATGAAAAAGTAAGCCACAGACTAGAAAAACATATGTAAATCACATATCTGAAGAAAAAAAAAAACTTGTATCTAGAATACATGAAAAACTTTTCCAGCTCAATAATAAGAAAACAACTCAATAAATGAGCAAAATACCTGCATAGTCACTTAACCAAAGAAGATACACATATACAAATAAGAGGTTCAACATCACGAGTCACTAGGAAATGAAAATTTAAACCACAATGAGATACTACAACACACACATTAAAATGTCAAAAATTACAAAGACTGACCACACCAAGAGTTGGCGAGGATGTGGCTTTACTGGAATTCTTGTCCACTGCTGTTGGAAATGTATAATTCAATACCTTGTAGAATAGTTTGGCAATATCTTAAGACGTTACATATACAACTACCATATGACTCAATCCCAGCTCCACCACTTCCTAGTTGATCTTAGACGAGTAAGCAATTGGCCTATGTTTGCTATCATTATTACTAACAATAAAATATCCTGCCCTATTCCAGAAGCTCACCCAGGCTGTGGTGCCCAAATAACCCAGTACAGAAGCTTATACATACAGGTGGGAAAAGGGAAGAAAGTCAGTAGTAGGAAGCATTACAATTGGAAGGGAGGACAATCATAGTTTGAAATAAATATTCCCTAAACTCTCTATTGCTGAGAGTGACAGCAATTGTAGAGCCCATACTTCTTTTTTTAAAAAATTTAAGGTCATGGTGTTTTGTTTTGTTCTGTTTTGTTTTGTTTTGTTTTGGCCGCACCACATGCAGCAAGTGGGATCTTAATTCACTGACCAGGGATTGAACCCGTGCCCTCTACAGTGGAAGTGCAGAGTCTTAATCACTGGACTGCCAGGGAATTCCCTTTAGAGCCCAAACTTTATAGCCATTCTATTCATCTCTGATTTCATACCATCTTAAACCATCTTCTTAGCCCGACAATATTTCCTCTTGTGTAAGGAGCCACTTCAGGGCTCACCCATAACAAAGCACAGCAGCGCAGAAACAACTCTCCTCAGTGTTATGTCACCCAGTCAAAAATGGCACTTTTGTGGGGTTATTTTGGTGCCAGACGGAATGGTCTAAATCTCTCAAGCTCACATGAAGGCTAAGCTGAAGTCTGATTTTATGAAGGAGAAGGAGAAGGGGGGGAGGAGGGAGAGAAAGAAGAGGAGAGAAGAGGGGGAGGGAGAAGAAGTAACTTCAAAATGTTCCATTAAGCTTAGTCTCTGAGAATTGACCATAAGGTGAAGGATATGTGATCCTTGAGGACTTGGAATGTTTTCTTGGTAAATCACTCTGTGAAAACATCCCCAAATTCCAAAAGAAGGAAAAGACTGAAACAAGAGAATATCCCACAATGCCAGATCTACTTTTTAGACTGTTGTCAAGGATGAGGCAAAATCTCATGGGACCTGTAAAATGTGGTTTATGTCAGAGTCCTATTTTTCTCTGCCTGTCTCAAGTGACTAAAGGTTAGAGACACAGAGGACATAGATAAAACAGGGCTTAAGTGATATAAAGGGGTAGGTGGATCTGAGGAGGGAGACTGGGGGAGGTGGATGACAGGAAAGAACTGCAACAAATTCAAGAATATTTGGGGAACGTTCTATCCCCTGGTTTACAAACCACTTACCCAGCAACGAGGTAAGAGGCATGCTATACCTCTGTTTTCCCTGGAAGTATTGTCACCTAACAGATGTAGCCAAAAGCAGAAGCACATAGTTCATTCTAGACCATGATTAATTGATCACACTGTGTCTGATACATTGAAAGGAGTAGGAAAATAGAAGCAGGTAGAGTGGACCAGGAGCAATGAAAGGGATGTGGAAGCTTTAAGGGAGGTAGAATAAAAACTAAAGAAGGCAGACATTAGGACAAAGTAGCTGGTCGAATGGTAAAATAGTTGGATAAAGGAAATTAGGATGACATTGAAGACTGAGTGTATAACACACTGACTATCACAAGTTTCAGAGAAGAAGATGGTTTTCTCCCAGTGGGGTAGGAACTTGTGAATTTAAACAAAAGCAGTCAGATAGTCTCATACCCCATAAGAGTAAGATGATATTCTGTGGACTAAGGGAGAAGAAAACCATGACACATTTCAAGCATAAAGGAGAAGAAAGTATAAGTATAGTTAGCTTTAAAAAAAAAAGCAAAATACCTCCTGAGTTGTAAGGTGTGTGGTCAGGGAAAATTACCATGTTTCCCAGAAATCCCTGATTCTCAGTAAAAACAATCAGTAATGAAATAGGCAGAGTGAAAGGAGAGCCTTGCTAGGCCAGTGTAAAAGGGCACCTACCTTATAATCTCCGGACCCCTGGGGCTCTCTCTCTCTATCTCTCCACACAAGCATCATTCTGCACTTAAACCACAAGGACTTGCTGATGGACCAGTTTCCCGTAAAAGCTGATCCTTTGTTTGCTTTAATTAAAAGATTTTTACTTAAGACTCATTTTATCACTCTCAAATCACTGAAAACACGATGAGGTCAAGAACAAAATAACTGAACAACATGTAACATTAACAGGGAAAAAACTGTTATCAAATCTATATTACCAAGTAGATCCTAGGAATCCCCTCTGCTAGGGAATATCCAAAAGGAAAGAAGTAACTTGAATAAAGATACAGGAATCTTTCACATAAAACAGGGCTTAATGCCTAAGGCAATTAAAAGGCTCTACTTTCGTAAATATATTGATGATGATGATTAATTGGACATATTAAAATAAATCAACATCAACAAGAACTCCTTTCTTTAAGTAAACAGAGGACAGAAAATAGAGAAACGTTAGATTTGTCAAATTGGACAGAACATTCCAAAAGTACTGCTACAACATGTTTGTACTCTTTTCATGTTGGTGAACTACACGTCACCATTCTTGCTTTTATGGAATGTAAGAATCTTTCAAAGTTCACATTTGCTTGTAAATGTTTCAAAAAAGGCTTTAACTAAATGAAAACTATTTAGAGTGAGAATGTGTTTCCAGTTTCAAGCTGTCAGGGGATGGGTTTACAATGACTCATAAAGTCACCATTCTGTTCTATATGGTTCCCTTGTATTCAGTACCTATTAATGCTGCAGCCTGCCAGCTTCCTAATGGCCACCACCAGCCTCCCAGCATTCCTAAATGTTATTTTAACTTTTTTTTGTCAAATGACCATCTCACTTCCATCATTAGCATAATGTTTTATTAAAGTGGCTCTTGGCAGCCAGGGCCCAATGGCTCTCTTCTCTTTTATAGACTATGGCTGGTTTTCAAGTCTTAGTACTTCCTAATGATCTGTGACCTGTGTCTTGACATCCACATATTCTGTCCACATTTTTAAATGACTATTTTAAGTTGGCCAGATTATCCTTTGAACTTGAGAAAATTATGTCTCAAGCATCAGCAGCTGAATCTCTCCCTTTCTTCGTCATTCTGTGGGCTATTGTTTTTGTCAACTAAAATGTGCACACACACAGACACACCAAGCTAATGTATTTATTTTAACAAGGGATTTATTTTAGAGTATTAGTAAAGGGAGACAAAATGGCTTTGTGTGTGTGATTGTGTGTAAGAAATCTATAATACTGAAAAAAATCTAATATCCAATTTTATTTCACATATTTGACATTTTGTAATAGTTATCAGAACATCTTGGTAAGGTAGTTCTTTACAATTGATTAAGGGAGTGTTGAATTCTCAGTTTTTAAAAATTCAACAAATACTTATTTAGCACCTACTAAATGCCAGTCACTTTGTGTGATGCTGGTGATACAAATGAGCACAAGATAGATACAGGCCCTGTGCTTTAGGAGTTCCTAGTATAGGGAAGGAACTGGATAGATAAACAGGCAATGATCACAGTGCCATGACCATCAGTACCACGATGGAGGAAGTGGGCATTGTCGGAGCAGAAAGGTGGGTGCCTGATCCAAACACAGATGGTCAGAGAATGTTCTGTGGGAAAAGGACTGCCACCTAAAATGAAATCTCAAGAATGAATAGGACTTACCTGAAGGACGTTGGGTGGGGGGAAGAGGTAGTAAAGTACTTCTGGAATGAGGGATCCCAGGGACCTCCAGGGAATATAGCATTTTTAAGGATGTGGCCTAGAGTGGGGAAGGGTGGAAAGGCTAAGGGGAGAAAGGACAGGGGAAACAGCAGCGAACAGTAAGACTGGGAGAAAAGCAGCAGCTGTATGGGAGGAATTGGGAAGAACTACCAACGACACACTTGAAGCAATATCACTCTAATTACAGAGAAAGGGTTGAAAAGGCATAGGCCAGAAAGAGGGAGACCAATTAGGCAGAAAGTTTAGAAAGTCAGGTGATAAATAACAATGGCCTGGACTAGGGTAATGTAGCAGAGATATAAAGAGATACTAACAGCTATTAGGAGATTCAGCAAATATCAATATTAAGTCTGATCTTTACAGAGTAAAAATGTCTTATCTCCACTGACATGGTTCTTTGTAGGACCATACGAAAGCAAAGCATGACAAGCATTACAAGAGAATCATAACTGTCTCCTAGAGTTGCTGAAATGGCATTTGGGCTGTTTTCTTGCATCTTTCCTTGGGATCTTGACTCTTTAACACAGCGGGAGGGACAGCAGAGCCTACAATGATGAGCTGGGTGGATACTGTAAGACAGTTTTGCAATAGAAAGAGCTTATTGATTTTGACAAATAAATAAAACGCCCTTTGTAATTTTGATTGCTAAATGAACAATGTGAGTTCAAGAGGGTCAACATGTGGCTATTTCCTAATATAAATTTTAAAGAGTATGGGTTTCCGTTGCCTTGCTATGAGAGGAGGCCCATAAACATTTATTTCTCAGAAGCCAGAAAGGTATATTTAAAGCGAGAGAAAATTCCACCTTCTATGTCCCCTTTTCCCTAACATAAAACTCAGTTCTATGTTCCAAAAAGAAAACTTTCTCTTTTTTTTAAATTGATTTTTAGTATTACTAATTTATCATCTAAAGGTCATCATGAGAAAAGTCAGAGAGCTAAAAATAGAATTGGTGAGGGAAAAAAAACCAGTAACACTGAGATAGTATTCTGAGAAATGAAGCATTTTGGTTGGGGGAGAAAAACACTCTTGAGATTGGCAGCCAAATGGGTAAGTGGAAAGTCTCAAAAACATAAGGTATATCCCCTTCCTCGGGTGGTCTCCAAGTCCCTGCATCTGGAGACAGAGTCTGAGGAGACAACTCCATTCTGTGACCATATTCCTTCTTTTTTTGTTCTTGTTTTTGTTTGTTTGTTTAATTAATTTATTAATTAATTTATTATTTTATTTTTGGCCACGTTGGGTCTTTGTTGCTGCACGCGGGCTTTTCTCTGGTTGCGGTGAGCGGGGACTACTCTTTGTTGCGGCGTGCGGGCTTCTCATTGTGGTGGCTTCTCTTGTTGTGGAGCACGGGCTCGAGGCTCGCGGGCCTCAGGAGTTGTGGCACGCAGACTCAGTAGTTGTGGCTTGCAGGCTCTAGAGGGCAGGCTCAGTAGTTGCGGCGCACGGGCTTAGTTGCTCCACAGCATGTGGGATCTTCCCAGACCAGGGCTCGAACCCGTGTTCCCTTCATTGACAGGTGATTCTTAACCACTGAGCCACCAGGGAAGCCCCTGTAGATTTTTTTTTTAAAGGCCAGGCATTGGTGGTTCTTTACCCTATCAGACCGAATGTCCTCTTTTTATAATAGTTTGTTAAGCACCTTAACTATCTCAAAATGAAGTTTGTAGATGCTATATCTTATCTACAAAGATACCTTTTTAAATAATCAAAATGATGCCTGTGACATAGAAGAGAAATAGGGAAAAAATTTGTAATAAACAATATAATACATATCCATAATTTTTCCAGAATTCTACAGAATTTCTTTTCATTCTTTTTTCTTTATTCTGTTCTGCAGCAGTGAATTCCAGCATTCTGTCTTCCAGGTCACTTATCCGTTCTTCTGTTTCAGTTATTCTGCCATTGATACCTTCTAGTGTAGTTTTCATTTCAGTTATTGTATTGTTCATCTCTGTTTGTTTGTTCTTTAATTCTTCTAGGTCTTTGTTAAACATTTCTTGCATCTTCTCGATCTTTGCCTCCATTCTTTTTCCAAGGGCCTGGGTCATCTTCACTATCATTATTCTGAATTCTTTTTCTGGAAGGTTGCCTATCTCCACTTTATTTAGTTGTTTTTCTGGGGTTTTGTCTTGTTCCTTCATCTGGTACATAGCCCTCTGACTTTTCACCTTGTCTATCTCTCTGTGAATGTGGTTTTTGTTCCACAGGCTGCAGGATTGTAGTTCTTGTTCTGTTTCTCTTTTAATTATCTTTTATTAGAGTATAGTTGATTTACAACACTGTGTTAGTTTCAGGTGTACAGCAAAGTGAATCAGTTATACATATATAACTATCCACTCTTTTTAAGATTCTTTTCCCATATAGGTTATTACAGAGTATTGAGTCGAGTTCCCTGTGCTATACAGTAGGTCCTTATTAGTTATCTATTATAGTAGTGTGTATATGTCAATCCCAATCTCCCAATTTATCCCTTCTTAATGCCACTGTAGCTGCTGAGAAGATGCTTATTGGTGCATTCATTAATTCAACAAGTATTCATTAAATACCTCCTGAGAGCCAGGCACAGTCCCAGGCTACAGGAATGTGATATATGATGGAGGGCAAATCCCTACATCAGAAATTTTGCTTAATAATAATCAGTGACACATCCTCTTTTGGCTTTGGATGATGGCATATATTGAGAAAGTGATTAGATCAGATCTTGGTCTAATAACCTAACTAGTTATGACAAGAGTGAGGCTTTTCAAATGTACTTTATTCATTATAGATAACATTCATATCCCTTAAAAGCTCTGCAACTTATTCTAAGGAATAGATTTACAATATTTACATAGATGAAGCTGCTGTAGCAAATACATCAAAACGAACGATGTTGAGATGGGTCATGCTGATTAAGGTTGATGAGAATTCTTAGTGGAAATTTCATTTCATATTTCTCATTCACTGAGTTATACCTGTCTTCCCAGGTCTATTGGGCATTAAAATCATCCTCTAGGAGTCTTTTTTTCCTCCAAAGTGGCTCAATCACAAGCTTGGAGAGACAGTGGGCTTCCTAATGCCAGCTCAATGTAGATCTACATAACGATGAATGTCACCAGGCTAAAAGCTGCTGTTTTAGCACAAGAGCACAAGTGGCAAATTCATTCTCCACTTTTATTTCAATTTACACAGACCTATGAGGAAACACGTCGAGACTTAGAAAGCCCCCAGGATCTTTATCTTGGGAACTTTTCAAAGACAACCATGACATCCAGCTCTTTTTTCTTTTCTTTTGAAAGATTTGTTTCATCATGTGACCATGGAAAGCACTGGCAAAATGAAAACCAAATTAATTGTTGTAGGAACAGGGTGTGGGTTGGGGCATGAACTTCCTTAGGGTTAAGACCCTGTAGGGATGCTCTTCAGAATAGGCCTAGTAGGTAAATATCACTTAATCTTAGAGGTGCTTCCCAAAAGGATTCCTGGGAATCACACGTGGTCATAAGCATGGGCCTTGGTGTGGCTCAGAATATATCCAACCACTATGGTAATCCAAGGAGCTTCTCTTTGAGATCAGATGGGCCCAGGTCCAAGGCATAGAGGTGTTGTGTACATCTTTTCAAACTTTCATCTTTTTTGTCAGCTGGACATTATTTAATAATACATTAGAAGACCAATCATTGTTCTTAAAATACAGCGTCTCAAGTCAATCTCAAGTCAATCCGACTAGCTCTTTCTCATGTTCTGTACTTCAAAGCCCTTGTTGATGACCTCATAATAGTCCCATCAATAAATCTTATCGATAAAGCCATGCTCTGCATACTTGATTGACAGAAGAATAAGAAACTTGTTTTGCTATATCCTCCTCTTATTTTGTGGACCATATCTTTTCTTGCATTTAGAGATAATTGATTTTTAAAATCTAGAAATTACCTGTATTCCTCAAATATAAGTTCTACATGCAATAAAAAGTCTTCCTGAAGTCCATCAACTCTTAGTGAGGTCTCAGTTTCTAACTGATAGGGCATGTAACTGTCTGTGCCACTTCTCTGGCTCTTAGCCTGTGGTATTTTAAACTAGCATTTTCTTTTTTATACATGAGTTTTGTTTCTACAATTAAATTGCCAGCTTCTTGAGGGCAGGCAGTACCTACATCTTGATTTCCTTTGCATCTTCTGCTCACAGTACAGTTTAATCACAGGGAGATAACTATTTGCTGGTAGCAAAAATTGTAAAGTTTTGAATCTGTGTTGTTCTAGGACTAGGTCAAGAGAAGGGAGTAAAGAGAGATGATAAGGAAAGGACAAAATTATAATATGCCGTGAATTCCATTTGCTTTATTCTTCCCTATTTCTGCTGGGCCCTGCAGGAGTCCTGTCTCTGTCAAAATCAGGAGGACACATTTTAAGTGTTCAAGTAGACACACTATTTTTTTTTCTTGTGTGATATTCTGATTTTTTTTGAATTTTTATTTTTTTATACAGCAGGTTCTTATTAGTCATCAATTTTATACCTATTAGTGTATACATGTCAATCCCAATCTCCCAATTCATCCCACCACCCCACCCCACCCGCCACTTTCCCCCTTTGGTGTCCATACGTTTGTTCTCTACATCTGTAGACATACTATTTTTATAGGCACTAGAATATAAACTCCATGAAGGCTGGGGTCTTCTCCATTTATTCCTTGTTGTGTCCACAATACCTAGAACAGTGCCTGGCACATAGTAGGCCCTTAATGAATATTCGTTGAATAAATACAAAAGACTGAAATAAGACTCTTTCATTGAACCCCCAAAGAATCACTCAATGCAATACTTAACATCATAGAATAGCTGAGCATGTAGAGGTTTTAAAGATAATCTAGTCTTATTTCCTTAAATTACAAAGGCAGAAACTGAGGCAACAGAGGAAGGAGACTAGATTTCCGAACTCTTAGTTCAGGTCACTGATTTAGTTTCCCTTTTACATAAATGCTAACGGACTAAAGAGACAGGTTTCTTATATGATCTTCTTCCAGTGGGAACTACAATTGCCTGTGAAGATGTGTGCCAGTATAGGTACAATGAGGTACTAGGCACGAGGAAAAAGGAAAGAAGAAAAGCGAGGAGGTTATTTTGGAGACAGAATTCAAACTTCCCATTAGGTAATATGAATCGGTGATCTTTTATTGTTCTTTTATTGTTTTCAATTAGCGACGTTTTGATCTACTGTATTATTTTCCTCTTTGACAACAGCAAGGTGGAAAAGACTGGTGTCAAGTAGTTGATTTCATTTGTGAACAGAGTGGGTGCTTTCCCTGAAGGCGAACATGATCAGGTTGCTTACTCTTGGCTGTTTTGCTTCTTGTTATCTTGCTCAAAAAGAGACAATAAAAGCTATAGATAGATAGGCACCAAATGGTTTCCTCTACAATGAGGGGTATGTTCAGAAACCATTACACTCTAGACTTGGAAAAACTATTGGAATTACTCTCTAGAACGGGGTAACTTTCAAATCCCATCAAGGTGGAAAGGTAGGCAGAACAAAATAATCTAGATTCATAACAAGCCTAAGGTAAAACAGACTTAGAAAAAAAATGGTGGTCTTCTTGGGTTTTCAGAAAGAGTGTCCGTCTTACATTTGAAAGCTAATATTTTCCTCTGCCACACTCCCCCCCCAAAACAAGACACCTTCATACTTGAACCACTGGTTTGGGAAAGAGAATCAAAAGGTGATAATGTATCTGCTTTAATCTCTACCCTCCAAGGTTACCATAGAGAGCTCAACTATTGGATCATGATGTTAATCAGTATCACAGAGCTTGGTCCAAGAGCAAACTAAAATGGCAAATCTTCAGACTAGGCTTTGGACCTTGCATTAGTCCTACCAGGAGAAAAATCCCTGTGAAGTCTAGACTGAGCCATGGGCTGATTAGTCCCCATTACCTCTGAGTGAAAGAATCCTTTCTAACTTTCACTATTATGATCAGTGCATTCATTGTATTGATTGTTTGTCATTGGTATTACTCTCTTATACTCGTAGCATCACTTACAGTTTACAACGCACTTCATATACATCTCATCCCATCGGTGAAAACAGAACAGGAATCATTATCCAATTTTCCAGACAAAGAAAGTGAGGCTATGCATTCACATCGCATACCCAGCTCACATGGTTGGTAAACAGCTGACTTCTAATCTGGAAATCTTTTCTCTACCCTTCACTGTCCCCAAGTATCATGGTTGATTCTGTAGGCTGATACCCTGTGATGGACCAATCCATTGCCAGATCGTGTCTAAAGCCACAAAGGGTGGTTTAGTGAAAAGGCACTGAGTCTAAGTTCTGACTTTGCAATTTTCTCTCTGTTGCCTCAGACAAATCACTCAATTCCTGCTTCCCCATTTATGAAATGAGAGATTTCCACCAGCGGTGGTTCCCTAACCTGACTGTGTATCAGAATCAACTCAAGGACTTTTGTAAAATGTAGATTCCTGGGTTCCATGTTAGCCTCTTGAATTTGCGGCTGAGACTTAGAAATCCATATATTCAAATGTTTTCAAAGGCTTCTCATGAAGCCAGTTGGGTGGCTGAAAATCACTAGGATCCCTTTAGCTTTAACAGTCTGTTATTGTGGGTTTATTACCCATTAGGTAGGTCTAGTTTGTAAGGGCCATCAGTCACAGACGAGGGAGCAATTCACCATCCTGGGAAGTGGATGGAGTCAGGAAGGAACTTTTAAGCTAAAGTTAAAGAAGAGGGTTTTGTCATATACACAAGGAGGGAAGGGAGAAACACCTCATGGCAAGCTGGGGGAAAATTAAGGAGTACAGTTTGACTAAAGCATGTGCTTTATCCAAGAAAATGACTGGAGTGAGAACAGAAAAGGACACTGATACATGTAAGATTACAATTTTACGAGTTTTAGGTCAAATCAGAAGGTCCATTGTGCACATCTTTATCAGCTATCTTCTTCACTATGTCCATCTCTAAATGAAAAACAACAATAAAAATTTAAAAGTCACCACCATTAACCATAAAAACAGCAACACATCATGTCTGGTTCAGCCTGTGGACAAAAAAGGCGGAAACCTCGTCTAAGACAATGGCAGGATTTTTTTTTTTAATAACACTGAATACAATCTTTAGAACAACAGACAACTTTCCTTGGCAAAACTCCAAAAAAAGGAAGAAAAGAACAAAGAAAAAGGCTGACAGTTACATCCACCTGACTCTGATTTATGGTTCTGGAGATAGTCTCAATTCCTGCCTTGAAAGATGAACCTACTGTTTCCTTATAGTGGCTCAGGGGCAAAAATGATAAATTTATCTCCATTTGGATATATCCATTTAGATCATCTCCATGCTAAATCTCAGTGTGTTAAGTTCATGGGTGGGAAGAAGGAAGAAGAAGAAGTTTGGTGTCACATTACCTCACCAGGTATGACTAGGAAGCCCTCAGTGGCTCCCCTCAGTGACTAGTCTCGGTGGAAAAAACATGTTTACCTGTCCCTCGTCCCCTCCCCTACTCTGCTTTTATTTTTCTCTTTTAAATACATAAACTCTTCCATTCCACCAATATGAGCTTCCTGAGGTGTTTGTTATCTACTCATTTATTGTTGAATATCCAGTGTCTAGAACAGTTGTATGGGATAGATTCAAGAAGTATTTGTTGAATGAATCAATTTGAGTCACAACTTGGAGCACTTCTCACCATGGTAGGGAGGGCTCTGTTGGCTTACAGAACTAGCTTTTCAGGTCAGGCTGTGGACATTCTGCAACCAAAATTTATTCCTTGGTAGTGTGGTATCTAAAACTTAGGTGGCAAATATTTACAAAGAAGTCAGTTAAAATCTTGAGAAGCACTTTCTTAGGTGGATTTGCAAACCTTAATCTTATCTCCAAATAGGCTCACCCAAGGGTGGGAGTTCTAAGAATTGTGGGTAATTGAATCACTCTGGTATGATATCCTAGTTAAAGAAACTCCACTTTTTCAGCCTAGTACCTTTCTTTAGACAAAATGCAAGCTCTATTGTTACAGAAGGCATTGTCTTCTGAATCAATTTTCAAACAAGCACAAAGGTATTTTGGCTTTACGCAGGTTGTATCATTTATTCAGTTATGAAAAGTGAATTGTAAACTATTTTACAAATGTTAATTATTATAATTATCTACTCCCCAACTGATCCATCTTTCTCTTCTGTTTATTTCTTCTGACAGAACTGGATTCTGCCACCTACTAACTTGGTCACCTTGGTGAGTTATCTGTTCTGTCTCAAGTTTTCATGTGTAAAAATGGAAATGATAATGATGATCCCCACCTGATAGGGCTGCTGTGAGGATGAAATGACATAATTCATGCAAAGCTTCTAGAACATCTTTCGAATTATAAGAACATAGAGTTAATTTATTGTTATTCATCACACCACCAGCGACCCCCCGCCACTTTCCCCCTTGGTGTCTATACGTTTGTTCTCTACATCTGTGTCTCTATTTCTGCCCTGCAAACCGGTTCATCTATTTGTTGTTAAAATAGGAGGGTGGACCCAATTCATGTCTAGAATACAATTTCATCCAGGGAACCATCAAGAGCTAAGGTCATAATAGAAAAGAGAGTGTGATCTTCACTGTTTTCAGGTCTTCAGAACAGTATCTGGTGTTAAGAGTCAAGTGATTTTAAGGCATCCCCGCTGCTCTTCTATTGATTGGCATTATAGTCTCTTTTACTTTATAGAAAAAATATGTCAAGAAGCACCTAAGAATGTTTGGAGATTTCATTGATCTTTCACTGGCTTTTCGACCCAGTAGGTGGCAAATAGCTATATGCTAAATGTGAAGGAGTGATGATACATTCTCAACGATTAAAAGTCTTCAAAATCTATGTTCCTTCAAGAATCAGGAAAAAACAGGAACAATCTCCTCCGTGTGGAAACACCCTCAGGTGGTATGAAATGGAGCTACGTTTTATTTCTTCTTCATTGGAGCTTTTATCCTAATGCTGGGGTATTGCTTTTAGGGTAAAATTTGGTGCCTACCACAGTGCCTGTCACAGGGTAGGCATTTAATGCAGAAATGAAAGTGCTGCTGCTATAGGGAACAGAGGCTGTTTCATCCTAAGAGCCAGCTTCATGAGCAAGAGTCCTGTACACATTTAAAGGGCTCTATGCTTACTTTAATGCTCTCTCTCCATCTCGAAATTCTTAGTAATTTTTGAATAAGGGGCCTGGCATTTTCATTTTGCCCTGGGCACCTTATTAAGCTGCCCTGTCATTCTTCTTTCTCCCTTATCTCTCCATGTCATCAATCGACCTCCTAAATATCTCTCAAATCAGCACAATTCTTTGCGTTTTCATTGTTGCTGCCTTCATTCAAGCCACAAGGGACCCTCATCCGGATTGGTATGAGACCCACTAGTTGTGTTATTGTCCAATACAATTTCCAGAATCTACTCGTTTTAAAACCTAAATCTGATTCTATCACTTGAATGATTAAGTTATTAGTTCAGCAAATATTTAATGCTTGTTCTAGGTATCATGCCAGGCACTAGAAGAGCAATGGTGATCAAAATCAGACGCAACTAGAGGTAACTTCAAGAGAGGATTAGTACTGATTTCTTTCAGAAAGAATGGCTTGATATTAGCCACGATTAACTAAAATGCATTTCTCTCTGATTACGTCACTTTGATAAATCCATTGGTTCAGAGACTAGGTGGAATTGGGGAGGAGGGAAGAAGATAAATAAACATTTAAAAAAGATTTCACTCTGAAGACTACACAAAGAAGCCAAGTCCCTCTGTGGCTTTTCTATAGCACAGTGGGTAACTACAAATTCCTACTATGGAAAAAAATTCCAGGTCAAAACCATTTTGCTCTATGACTGTAGATCTAACTGATGAGTTGATGACTTGCTTTAGTGTTGCAAACCCAAACCTTATTCCTGAAGGAAAAAATCTGGATAATCTTATAGACATCCCCAAGGGCCACATGGGGCACATCTGTGCAGAGGCAAAATGGTCTTCTATTTAGATAAAAGTACTGTAACCATTTACATTCCTCTAATCTCACCCAGCCTCCAAAGCATTTAGCTCCATTTCTCACCCACAGAAAATGTCGGTCCTGGTTGGAAAGCAGAATCTCAGTATATTTGTTATGCATTGCTTATCAGAAGCTTGGGTAAATGCAGAAAGAAAGGACACAGGGGAAGACTGTCAAAGTTAGAAAGTGTCCCTCTATTTCTTGAAACTCTATCCTTGGGTGAAGTTGGACCACTAGACTACTGAACACGTCGTGTACACTAGGCAAGTCCTTACAGAACTGCTTTAATTCAATTTTGCTTTAATGTTATGCCCTTGGCTTTTGTTCAGGGTTTATACTAGAAATCATCACATGAAATTCACTTCTGCATTTACTGTAAACGTGTGGTTGAGGGCATTGTCCATTATATCACTCAATATGAGCTATTAAGTCCCATATGAGAAAACACATTCAAAATTAATTTTAGGAAATAAAATGGGCTCCTTGTTAAATTGATATTCCAATTCCTTTCCAATAATAAAAGATGAATTAATCAGGATTTTTTTCTATTTTAAGTGTCAGAGCCCTACTCAGACTTACTCATCAAAGAAGGGAATTTGCTCACTCTCATTGATGGGAATGACTCTTGGGTCATGGACAGAATCTAAGAGCTGCAGCCACCAGGCTTCAGGGCTCAGGGACAGGAGCCAGGACTCAGGACACAGGACTGGCTCTCTCTCCACTGGCCCATCTTCTCTGCTTCATTTTATTTCTTCCTGTTAGAGACAGGCCTGTTCCTCGGGGCAGGGAAGGTGGCCAATAGCTTATCCTGATTCATATTTTTCCAACTTAGTATCTTAGTATCTAAACTTTCCCCCCACCAAAGTCTGTGTATCAACCCCTGGGAAGATTCTCATTGATGCCAACTCTCTGAGATGGCCTGATTCCCACTTCTGGATAATCACAGTGTCAAGAGGATGGGGTACCGTGCAGAAGGGTAGGTGATGCAGCATGCTGATTGACAGCCCCAGACAGAGGGTGGAGAAGAACCCCCATAGTCACCACCAAAAGGAAAGAGGAAGCTGTTAACAGAAGAAAAGCATAAGAAAAAATGCAGGGCAGACAAAAGACAACAGCCAGAGCTGTCCATGAAAAGAGCTAGGACATACAGTTTGTTTTCCTTTTTGCTCTGAGTACTAGGAAGCTTGTAGGCAAATATGAAGTCCAAACCAACAATTATACTGACCTTTCAGCTTAGATCAGTTTTACCTCTGATTTTCTATTTTATTTTATAGCTTTATTCTGTTTTTACAAGCCTTTAAATGTCTTTTTGAAAAGAGATGACAAATAATTTCAACAAACCACTGTGATTATCTCATACAACAGTATTTTGTGTTAGTTTGCTGACTCTTAAGATGCAAATGTGAAAGCAGAAGTACCTTATTCTTGAAAATATAGCTAAGAATAAGGCTCATAGTAGGGTAGCATGTCTGTTAAAAAGGGAAGGAAAAGAATTCCCTGGCAGTGCAGTGGTTAGGACACAGTGCTTTCACTGCCGGAGCCCAGGTTCAATCCCTGGTTGGGGAACTAAGATCCCGCAAGCCGTGCAGGCAGCCAAAAATAAAAAGGAAAGAGAAGAATAACTAAAGCCTGGTCCTTAACAACTGACTGGACGACTGTTGCATCCCTAGGCCATGAAGGTACTTGGGGTGGAGGCTTCCTTACAATGAAAGGGGAAGCTGTTCCTTGAAAGAGTGTAAGGTACTTCATAAAAGAAGATGACAAAAACGTAAGAAGAAAATAATCTATAAGGTCTACAGTAAAGAGCTTTTTTTTAATGAAGTGCAATTGCAGAACTGCCTGAGGAGTTTTAGAAGAATTTCCAGAAGTTCAGAGGCAGTGGATGGAGTCACCTGCCCCTGACCCTGGAGGTCTTTCCTTCCCAGGGGACACCCACCACCACTGCCCCCAATCCTAGGGTTTTCCCTTCCGAACTCTGGCCCACACAGGGGCAAAATCTTCTCTCTTGATCACAGCTGAAACAGACTTGAATGTCCAGGAAACTTTAATAATAACTAAGCGTAACAAAGAATGCTATTATCGAATACTGAACTCACTAAAGTTTTGCAAGAACACATGTTTGGCATGCTATCATTGCAAAAATGACCCAGGCCCAGAGACATCTGTCCTTCCTTACAGCCTTCCTCCTAACTCCAAGCTTCTCTCTTGAATTTTCTTCTCACCCTAGGGGACTATCTGTCTGGAAATTCTGGGGGCATTCCTACGCCTAAGTCAAACCACTCATTCCAACCCTGCCTCACACCCAGGGTTCTGCTGTTGAGCTCCTGGGTTCAGTCTCACTGAGGGACTCGGGGTGCTCATTCCTTTCAGAAGATGCTCCGTTTTCCACTCTCCCGATCTTACAGAGACCCAGCCTCGTGGCTTACTAGCTTTGCCTTACAGCCTAAGATAAAATAAAACCTCAGCCATACGATACACACCATTCCTATCCCCCAAGAACTCTATCCATTCTCTCAGTAAGGTTATTTTTCTTATTAGGACGGTGAAATTAGAGGAAATATGCCAAGGGTAAAGAAGGCCCTCTGGGTGGGATAGTGGGAAGCAGAGGTGGGGCATCACTCATTTTGTTCGGCTTTATTTTGTTTTCGAAGAGACTCCACGATCACATATATGCTCTTCCTCCAAGCAACAGCGGGAACTAAAGTGTCGCCATTTTCCTTGCATAAAACCTAAAGAGTGAGTGGGACACAGACAGGTTCTCGAGAAGAATGGTGTTTCTGCAACTCTTGGGTCGTCTGACCATCAAGTCTCCCCTCCTCTCTCTAAGGCGTCATGGTGATGCTCTAGTCATTATGTGATGTGGTTAATATAGGATAACATTAGGTTGTGGGAAGTTGAAAGCAAGCAAGCTGAGGTATTTGAGAGCAACAGCTCAGATTACGTTATCATGGCTTTTTTTTTTTTTTAATGTTCTTTACTATTGGCCCCTGGAAAGTGACAGTACATCTAATAGGCACTTGGGAAACAGAGTATTTCTTACTGCTTCCAATGAAGTGAGCCTGTTCTATCACACAGAAGGTTTATATTCAACTTGTTATCTATAAAATGAGAGGTTCAGACCGGTTGATTTCCACCTTCTTCCTTTTAGGCTCTGGCTTTATTTCACTTAAACAATGCATGCTTATTTTAGCAACAATAAGAGAACTTTAAAGTGAGGAAAAAGTGCTGCCCATGATCTCACAATATCAAAAATATTTCTCCTAGAAAGTTTTTTGTTATTCTCCACATGCAGTTACATGTTTGATGTCATATAATTGATTTCGTTATATATTCTTTATCTTATAAGCGTTTTCCATGCTTTTCTATCTTAAATAGTATAATTTTTGTGGTGCATAGCATCCCATTAAATTAGCATAGATTGAATTACTTAATGTTCTCTCAATGTCAGACATTTGGCACTCATTTCTCTCTATTATACCTTGGGCATACAACTTAAAAAAATACAGTTTTTGAGTTATTTCCTTTAGATACATTTCTAAGAGCTGGGTCACTAGATAGACGGATGTGCATGTTTTATGGCTCTTAAATCATATTGCCTAATTGCTCTTCAGATGGGATGAACAAATTTACGGTGTCAAAATCAAGAGGTGAAAACTCCAGTTTCACCACGTCTTTGTCACATAGGTATATTTTAATACTTTTGTTCTTTTGATGAATATATGGCCTTTCACAAATGATCAGCTGCCTAGCAAAGATGATTCTGATTTTTGTTTTGTTTTTCTTTGCCATCTCCCCCTCCTTCGCCCTTCTCCCCACTTCCCTTGAATCAAATCATAGTTCTCACCCTAACATCTGTGCTACCCTGACATGTACCCCTGAGGGCTTATCACGGCTTGTCACCTACTCACAGAGATTAATTTCTCCTTCAGATGTTTGTCCTTCAGCTTCCTTTTTGCAAAAAGAAAGCCTCAGGATGTAGTGGTCTGCCTCCCCTGAAACTGATCCAACACAGAGACCTGCTGGCACTTGCTTCCCCCCTCCTCTTTACACTTGTGGTTCCAGGGGATGGGTTTTTCTCTGCTTATGGTCCCTGCAGACACCTGACCTTTCCCAGTAGGAACAATGGAAATGACACCAGGATTTGAGTGACTGAAGCTTCAGTTCTGGTGGCAGGTAATCCTCACAGCCTCCTGTCCTAGGACGAAGTGAAAGTAGGAAGAATTTGCATTTTCCCCAAATTCAAATGCAGGTGATGGTGGAGAACTGTGAGCTCTATTTTACCTACATTCAAGTTTTGAAAACTTTTTAGACTGTTTATTTTGTCCACACTCTCCATCAACTCTCCTTCTCCCAGCCCCACACGTGACCTGGCATAGGACTTTGGAAAAGGTTACACATACCAAATAGCATAGCTGGAGCTGGGCAGCAAACTATTTACATAAAATTTGGAAATTGACATGGTGATGGTACATAATCCATCGGTGAGCCAGAGGAGGAAGGGTAGAGAATGTTTCATACACAGTAGGCAGGCAGCAGAACCCAGGTTAAAGGTACAGTCAGGGGCATCATATTTTTGGTAAACAGTATCTCTCGTTTATCGGTATATTGTGTTCAGCGGTAAGTAAAAGAGACTCAAAACAGAGACTTAAACAAATCATGGTTTTAATTTTTCTACCAGAGTGAGAAGTCTGGAGGCAGTCTGGGGTTGGTATGGCGGCTCCACAATGAACTCTAAGACCAAGTCCTGCTAATATGCTGCTTCAATCTTCTTAACTTGAAAACGTCAAGTTAAAAGCTGTATCTTTAAAGTTGCTTCATGGTTCCAGCATGGCCTAGGATCCTGATCCAGGTGAGTAGAAGGAGAATGGGAGGAAGATGAAGGATAATCTTCACATCAATATACTCAGTTTTCCTTCTTCAGGAATCCCCAAAGTTTCTCCCAACTCTCACTTATTTGTCTTTGGCTAGGAACCTAGTCCCTTGACCATCCCGATCTGCAGCAGATGTTGAGAAATGTCATGTTTTTAACCTGAGTATGATGTTGCCCCCATAAAACCAAGGTTTGGTTTGCAAGAAAGCTGTGGGGAATAGATAATGGGTACACAAGTATCAGTCTCTATCAAAATTGGTGATATGATTTATTGAGCCCTTCTTTTAAAAAATCATCCTACTAGGGTAAGAATTCCTTATTGTGTAAAGCTCAATCCAAAGATCACCTAATCATAGAATGCTGGTGGGAGGAACCTCGAGAAGGTCATGTGTCCCAGTGCAGGAAGCCCCCTTATGGCATCTCTGTCTGATGTTCATCCAAACTTTGCTGGAACAATTCCAACACAAGGAATCTCACTAGGCCACAAAGCACCCCCTTTCCTTGTTGGCAGTGTTAATTATTTAAGACAATAATAGTAATGAAAGCATGTAATAACACCCTGATGGTAGTTGCTTCTATTGAACCATAATATATGTAGCACACCTATGGGTCCTGGATCTTCCTTTTCTCAATCCTTTTCGTAGAAGAGCCGTTCAAATTACTGAAGTCGAGTGTCATGCTCTCAGCTCTGCAGAATATTATTCATTCTTGTAACACTTCATTTGCTACCAACATGGCTTGGATACATTACGTGACACTTATTTTTTTTGCCATTTTCAAATGCATACCATTATTTGCACAGAATACATGTTTTAAACCTGTGTGTATTCTTCTCCGAATCTGTTCTAAAAATATTTTTGCCAGGTCTTTGGTTTCCCCTCCTAGTCACTCCTTGATTTTCAAGCTCACTTAAAAAAAGAAGAAAAAAACCACAAAAAACAAGAGCATACTAACCTCAACAAAAACTCTTAAAAATATTTCCACTCACCAGAGTGAGGTGATGCTTTTATCTGTTGCCATTTGCCAAGCCATGTCCTTTTTTCCTTCTTTCCTCTGAACCAAAACTTTTCAGTCTCCCTCATCTTTCACTTCATTTTGCCTCTTGATCTTCACTCTTGGTGTCTGTCCCCTACACCTGTCATTTGTCCCCTGCTTTGGGGTCAGAGCCCCTCAGTTCTGTTTAGGTGAGTCCTCGTAATCTTTACTTCTTCCTTAAGTTTTAAAAGAAGTAAAACTTCGTCATAGTTCCATTCTGATATGTTACAAGGATAAGCTTTTTTTATGTCAGAAAACCACTTCTGGGTGGGAATCTAAAATTTCATCTGACAAAGAAATTAGGGGGAATGGATTTTACCAGCGTTACTGTATCAGCATTGGTTAAACAGAAAGTTATTTTGAAATTTGAAAATATGGCAGGGACTTCCCTGGCAGTCCAGTGGTTAAGACTCCGTGTTCCCATAGCAGGGGGCACGGGTTCAATCCCTGGTCGGGGAACTAAGATCCCGCATGCCGCATGGAGTGGCAAAAAGAAAGAAAAGGAAGGAAGGAAGGGAGGGAGGGAGGGAGGAAGGGAAAGAAAGAAAGAAAGAAAGAAAGAGAGAAAGAGAGAGGGAGGGAGGAAGGAAGGAAGGAAGGGAAAGAAAGAAAGAAAGGAAGGAAGGAAGGAAGGAAGAAAGAAAAAGAAAGAAAGGAAGAGAGAAAGAAAATATGGCAGGCAACCTGTAGCTTAAATAAATCACATCTCATGTCATCTTCCTTCCAAAAAGGACAGATGTGGGCACTTTCTCAAGATACCCTCAAGGCCCCTGGTTGTGCAAGAGAGAGCAGAGACCTAGAGAATATAGCAGTTCAGCAACCCAGCCACTTGATCAGGTTCCAGGAGAGAACATCCCTCTTCTAAATACTTACTCTCAGCAATCAGTATCACAGTGACTTTCTAAAGTAGGATTGTTCTTTATAAAGGTTGGCAAAAGCACAGGAAGAGGCTGAGAGAAATGCCAGGGGGCAAACATGGCAAAAAACAGGAGACCTGGAGTGCTGGCGAGATGCTTTCTTTCTCATCCAGGTTCTTCCCCGACCCCTCACCTCACAGTCAATGACTGAGGAGGAGAAGCAGCCCCACAGCAAGGGGAAGAGAGAACACAGCTCCTCAGATAGAAAAACCAAAGCCTGAAAAATAAGCAGTGAAGAGGGCACAGCCTCACATCCATGGAAACTCAAAGTTCGCTTTTTAAGGACAAAAGCCTTGATCCATTTCTTCCTGGGAACCCTGCCAGTCTTTCAAAATAGTAAATGACATGATAGAGTAACACATGGAAAAAGCAGCATAGGAGATTTCACTATGGATTGTCTGCATGTCTGCATATGTGTCTCACAAACATGCATGTTACAAGTGTATACAAAAGAGAATGAGATACATAAGAATCCTAACAGGAATCTCTGAGGGCCATGTTAAGGGGTGATTTTAATGATCTCTATCATACCTTTCTATACCTTTCCATCTTTCTATAGTTTCCAAATTTTCTAAAGTAAGCTCATGTCATATACACACATCACATATACATACACACACACACAATGGAATATTACTCAGTCATAAAAAATGAAATAATACCATTTGCAGCAACATGCATGGACCTAGAGATTATCATAGTAAGTGAAGTAAGTCAGACAGTGAAAGTCAAATATCATGTGATATTGCTTATATGTGGAATCTAAAAAAAAAGATACAAATGAACTTATTTACAAAACAGAAATAAACCCACAGACATAGAAAGCAAACCTATGGTTACCAAAGGGGATAGCAGGGTGGGGAGGGATAAACCAGGAGTTTGGGATCAACATATACACACTACTATATATAAAACAGATAACCAACAAGGACCTACTGTATAGCCCAGGAAACTCTACTAAATATTCTGTAATAACCTATAAGGGAAAAGGCTCTGGAAAATAAAAAATATTTATATATATACGAATCACTGTGCTATACACCTGGAACTTACACAACCTTGTAAATCAACTATATTCCAATATAAAAATAAAGTAAGTTCATGTTATTTTTATAGTTAAAATTACTATTTGACAAGGTAGGAGCGGGGGGTGAATGAAACCTATAATACACAAGGAAAAAAAACTTGATTTACCATCTATTGAGCCAGGAAGAATGAGAGAAAGAAGAAATCAAGAAAGACAAAACTGACAACTCTTTTAGAATAGGGTGGCATCTTCTAGGTTATCCACTTAACCCCCTACATTAATTAGTAGGTGAAGAAATGAATAGAGATACTTTTAATGGAGAGGAAATTAACTTCAGTCTTTCTCTTCCCTACTCAGAAGTTGTTACTGTTCACCTGAGAAAATGACTGTGAACTAACCTAATTAAAATAAGCTTTTCCTTTTTTTTTCCATTGGAAGTTGTGTTTTTTTAAATGACTCATAGGCCTGTAGCTGTATTCTGACAGTCTAGTCCATTTAATAATAGTCAAATGCATAAAGTTCTGAAAAATAAGAGTTTTGAGGAGTAGCTGACCTCATCTGATGTTAAAAATATATATAAAATATAGTGACCAAAACAGTGTGGTATGAGCTTATGAGTAGAAAGACAGAAAAATGAAATCAAACGGAGAGTCTTGTAAAAGCCCTACCTGTGAAAAAGAATGTAAGTATATGATAAACGTGCCATGGCATATCAGTGAGGAAAAATTAATCATTTAATAAATGTTGTTGAAGTAATTAAGTAGCCTTCCACACCAGGGGTAAGCAAACTATAGTTTGTTGGCCAAATCCTGCCAGCTTCTTGTTATATACAGGCTTTATTGGAATTCAGCTATGCCCATATGTTTACGAGTTATCTGTGGCTACTTTTTCACGGCAGAGTTGAGTAGCTACCCAAGACCATGTTGTTTACTATTTAGCCATTTATGGAAAAGTTTGCTGATTCATGATCTAGAGGAATAAAAATGTTGAAAATCTACTCCATTTTTATAACCAAACAAACTCCAGATGGGTCAAAAAGCAGAATAAAAAAAGAAATCATAAAAGTACAAGAATTCATTATTTCAGAGGTATTTTTTTTCTAAATAATACTGGAGTGGAAAAGCCCATGTGTGAAGAATGACAAATCCAACCACATAAATACTAAATAAAAGATGCAAGTCAAAAAAAATCCAAATAAAGACAAGAGGCAAGTGGCAAACAAACAACAACAACAAAATATATGCAACTTATTGTGGTGAAAAGGGCTAATTTTTCTAGTCTATACAAAAACGTCCTCTAATCAATAAGAAAGAGGTTATCTATCAAATAGAAAAATGAACCAAGGCTATCAAGAGGTAGTTCAGGGACTTCCCTGGTGGCTCAGTGGTTAAGAATCTGCCTGCCAATGCAGGGGACACGGGTTCGAGCCCTGGTCTGGGAAGGTCCCACATGCTGCAGAGCAACTAAGCCCCTGCACCACAACTACTGAGCCTGCACTCTAGAGCCCACGAGCCACAATTACTGAGCCTGTGTGCTGCAACTACTGAACCCTGTGCGCCTAGAGCCCGTGCTCCGCAAAAGAGAAGCCACTGCAATGAGAAGCCAGCACACCACAACGAAGAGTAGCCCCTGCTCGCCGCAACTAGAGAAAGCCCACATGCAGCAATGAAGACCCAACATAGCCAAAAATTAAAAAAAAAAAAAGAGGCAGTCCAAAGGAAAGAAGATACATTTCACTGTTAAACATGTGAAAAGAAGCTTGAAATCAGTCACAGCAAGAGGAATACAAATTGAAATGTCTGTGAGATGCCATTTCTCACTTATCAGCTGGTCAAATATTAAAAGTTTGGTAACAAACAATGCAGGAACAGGCATTCTCATACATTATTGGTTAGAGTAAAACTTGGTAAGTCTAAAGAGGGCAATTTAGCCTTATTTATCAAATTTTTAAATGCAGACTTATACCTCACAATTCCAATTCTGAGAAGTTCCATAGGTATACTAACCCGCATTAAAAAAAAAAAAAGTTACAAGTACAAGGATATTCATTGCAAATTGTTTGTACTAGGAGAAGACTGAAACCACTCAGATAGCTACCAAAACAATACAATAAAATATAGCACACCCAAACATGAAATTATCGAAATACCATGCATTAAAAATAATAGAAAAACTATGTATGTATGATTTGGAACAATCTCCAAAATGTTAAGTGAAAAAAAGCAGGATGTAGAAGTATGAACTTGGTGTCTTTTTTTATTTTATCTTTTATCTTGCACATGCATAGATTATCTTGGGAAAGATAAAAACTGGAAAGGAATAAGCACAATTTGGTATATTCATATAGCTATTATATATATATATATAAACTGGAAAGGAATAAGCACAATTTGGTATATATATATTATATATATATATGAAAACTGGAAAAGAATATATATATATATACCAAATTGTGCTTATTCCTTTCCAGTTTTCATTCCTTTCCACACACACAATAGAATATTATTTAGCCTTTAAAAAGGAGGAAATCCTGATATACCCTACAACACGGAGAAACTTTGAGGACATTATGCTAAATAAAATAAGCCAGTCACAAAAAGACGAATAATGTATGATTCCACTTATATAAGATACTCAGAGTAGTCAAAAATCATAGAGACAGAAAGTAGAATGGTGGTTTCCAGGGGTTGGGTGTGGAGAAGGGGAATGGGTAATTCTTAATGGGGCTAGAATTTGAGTTTTATAAGACGAAAGAACAATGGAGATGGATGGTGGGGATGCTTCAAAGCATTATGAATATATTTAATGCCACTGAACTGTACTGAAAACAGGTAAGATAGTAAATTTTATGTTATGTTATTTTACACAATAAAAAGTTTAGAAAAAAACCTGGAAGGGAACCAGGTGCTTAAGAAAAGAATGAGAGACTTTTCATAGTATGTTTTCTTGGGCTTTTGGATTTTGTACAAATTGCATGAATTAACTATTTTATGTTTGAAAGTTTATTTTTTCCAATCAATCAATCTATGCACACATATATGTATACGTGTGTATTGTATGATCATTACTGCATTTTAAAAACAACATCACCAACAAAAAAGACCAGTCAGAAGTATGCCAAACTACAAATAACTCAATTTCGTTTCTTTTTATGGCTGAGTAATATTCCATGGTATGTATGTGCCACATCTTCTTTATCCATTCATCTGTTGATGGACACTTAGGTTGCTTCCATGTCCTGGCTATTGTAAATACAGCTGCAATGAATATTTTGGTACATGACTCTTTTTGAATTACGGTTTTCTCAGGGTATATGCCCAGTAGTGGGATTGCTGGGTTGTATGGTAGTTTTATTTGTAGTTTTTTAAGGAACCTCCATACTGTTCTCCATAGTGGCTGAGTTATTTGTAGTGAGGTGGATGGACCTAGAGTCTGTCATACAGAGTGAAGTAAGTCAGAGTGAAGTAAGTCAGAAAGAGAAAAACAAATACCGTATGCTAACACATATATACGGAATCTAAGAAAAAAAAAAAAAAGGTCATGAAGCACCTAGGGGTAAGACGGGAATAAAGACACAGACCTACTAGAGAATGGACTTGAGGATAAGGGGAGGGGGAAGGGTCAGCTGGGACAAAGTGGGAGAGTGGCATGGACATATATACACTACCAAACGTA